>NW_010524069.1:0-505 GCF_000687285.1 Phaethon lepturus
ATTTGGGGAAATGCCCCGCTTGTGCGTGGCGCTGGACCCCCGGGGCTGCTCTGCAAGTACGGGAGTGCGAGCCAGGGAAAAAGAAAGGGCAAGCGAACAAGCCCCAAGGCACCCTGATTCCGAAAGGGTGAAAGGATTTAACGGTGCACGGGGCAAAAAAAAAAAAAGGCACTAGATTCACATCGGCCAGAAGGAACGTGTACTTGGGCAAACAGCCCTTGCTTTTGAGTAAGAGCTCTTTTGAGAGGTGTTTTTATTCCAGACTCCCAAGGAATGCAATCAGTTACTCTGTCTTGTCTAAACTTCGACTGAATATATAATTTCATTTCGCTAGTAATTGGCTCCCCCTTCGCCTTCATGCGGAGGCCCAGGAGCGCTGCCAAAGATCCCTCCCGTCTGGAGTCAGCGCTGGCAACAGCCCAGCCCTCGGGTTCTGCTTCAGCCCCTTAACCCTTGGCAAGCCCCCCGGGACCAGCCGCCTGCTCCCACGACTGGCGGGGGGGAC
>NW_010524069.1:536-23444 GCF_000687285.1 Phaethon lepturus
CCACCCTGCCCCTGACTGGGGGGCACAAGCTGCCCTGGGAAGACCTTGAGGGTATTGCTTTTAAAGCCACCTAAGCCACACTCCTCACCCGTAAGAACATAAAGCTGCCATTGAAAAGCATACTCGGAGCATGTGAGATACTTAAAAAGATGTTCTGAAATAAATATGAAATGGGTTCTAACAACCTGGACTTTTTAAAGACGACAGGCAAAAAGAGTTAGGCTGACTGGAATTATGTGTAACGGGGCATGCGGTGGCAAAGGAAATAGCAAAGAATCTGTATTTTTTACATAGTTTAGCAATCTGAAAAGCCTAAGACTGAAGTTAAGCTTTATTACAAGGCCCTATTCATCTGCATTTGAAAGTTAGTTCTATGACCCACGCTTCCCAGCTGCAGCAGGTCGGTAGCTGTCAACATCAGATTGCTTTGCTGTGCTGCTGGAGCTCTGACCTCAGATGTTCCTCCTTGATTTATCCTGGAACATGGCAGCTGTTTTGCTAGGAGTGCGCATCAAAAGATCAAAGGTGGCCACACACTCGCCCTGGCTCTGCTGTGGCCCATCGCCCTGGAAGGGCGCACACAGCTTTGCCACAAAGCAGCGACCAACTTTTCCAGGATCAGCAACACTCATTATAGTTTTAATGAAGCAAAACTGGTCATTGACTTCAACTTCATTGCGTGACCATGACTCAGAGCATGGTTTTACCTTCCCTGGGCACAAATAGAAACACAGCAAGGATGGGAGGAAGGACCAACAGGGGACCAAGCCAGGTAAACATGTCACTTTGACTTTGAAGATGCCTTTCCAAATGTGAATGGCAGCTTTTATCATTTGAAGTGCTACCGCTGCTGAAGAGGCTTTATCTTTCAACTGGTCTTCCTTTGTTTCTCTTATTTTCCATTGCTCTTAACCAAAGACCAAGAATCTTAGGGACAAGAGAGTTCTTGTTCAGCCTCCAAGCCTAGTGTGCCCCTGGAACTGCTGGACACTTATTTAAGATGGTAACTGCACTTTTCTTTTGAGTTTTGGAAAAATCAGAAGTACAATTCTTTCAGAAAAATGCATTGTGCCATTCTGTATTTGTATGCTTGCTTGAATATTTCTATTCTGTATTTCTATGCTTGACTATTTAGGACTAATCAATTCCCGTTGACTTAACTGGGGAAGGAATGCTACGTTACCGAACAGACTCACATGACATGGCTATCTTCCTCACCCAGGACACTCTTTTCTCCTTTGAATTTCTTTGTCTACACTGGCTCACAGCAAGTTCAATTACACAGGGATGTCATCATGATGTAGACAAGAGCTTCCATATGTGGCAAAGACACATGATTTTCTGCATGGCAATTTGTGTCTCTGCTGTGCACCAATATATATTTACCATACTGAACCAAGCCTTGGTCCCACAGAACTTTGTGCAAGTTTTGCCACGGACTTCAAGGGGCAGCTGAATTGCAGGAATTCAGTCTGTAATTCTTAGCACAAATATATCCAGAAAAACAATGTAGGCACATACTCTGTACTATTACGGGAAGAGATAACAAAGTGATTACATAAAAGAAGGGCCCAGGACCTGGAAAACAATTCATTACAGAACTAATTTGCTATTTATAGATTCTCCTATTGATTGCCTGTGCAACAGCACATGATGCTTTCTAAGGCTGGTTTGACTCATCACCTAATATATGTTGATTACTGCTCCTGGAGCTCCTGAATTTATGCCTACGGATAAAAAATCACTATCTCTGGCTTGGAAGATCTTAAAAACAAACACAGAGAAGAGCAATGACAGCACAAAAAATGGAGCCTCGTTAACTGACTGTGTACTATAAACTGTGACATTTGGGAAATCTAATGTTCTGGCCTGGAGATGGGGTGGGATGGACTGCCCTTAACGATGAATCATTGCTCTAGTATTCCCTGCAGAAGTCAATTGTAAAACTGCCTGAGAAGTGGAGCTGGAATAGGAAGGAATATCCGTGTCTCTGGAGGTTACCTTAACAGCTAAGTAAATTCCATGCTCTTCTTCTTGTGACAGTATTTGTAATGAAGTTAAGCTACAAAACTGAGTGAAAAAATGATGATGATTTCAAAGCTATGTTAGCAACTCCTTCTCTTCTCTTACTCTGTCACGATGGTAAACACAGGGAGGCTATGAAAATGCCCATGGAAAAAGCACTGGCTGGTGTACAGAATACGCACTCGAAAAAAGAGAAAAAAAAGACATCTTATTTCCTTTGAGTGTCACCCATGGTTTTTACTTATGTTAGAGGCCGTTCCTGCTTCCCCCGCTGCGCAAAGGAGCTCTTTCACCAGACACAAATGATAGGTCCCGTCTCTGCCAACTTGTGGTTTGACTTCATCAGTGAGCCTACTCCTCCAGGTCTGCAAGTGCTTCAGTTCTTACCCAAGCTAAAGAAAACCAAGGTGCTTTGCACCTCGCATCAGCTGTGTAGCAGCAAGCACGATTTTGTGCAACTCAGGGTCTCCCAGCTGGAAACCATGAAGGTCTCTGCCTTAGCTTGCCTGGAGGCTCACTTTTACGTTCTGACTTTTATTTTGCAGTTAACCAACAATACTAACAAAATTAAAATAAACCAAGCAGCAGATCCTATTCTGGGCCTCATGAGGGTTATTAATTAGAAATCCACATGATAAAAACTGCTATGATTGAGAGTGGTGGGAGAATAATTATTGAAACCATCCAAGTCTGTGTTGCACAGGGCACTTCAGTGTTGCAGCAAAAGCAAGACTAACAGAAACGTTTTATAGCGCTTATGTGATGAGAATCTGATTGGGGTCTTACATATATTTTAGGCTATTTTTTAAAAACAAAACGCCTTGTACACAAACGGGAAAACAGGCTATCACAAACATGACTCTTCTGGTTTTGGCAAGCTTCCAGAATTTTACTGAATGCAGTAGGTGATGCAGTTTCAAATACTTAGTTTCTACTTTTCCAGCTTAACTGGATTTAGCAGGAAGCTTTGTGCCTAAATAAGAGTGAGAGGCTTTATCTTGTTCCGACTGAACTTATGTATTTGGGGTTTTAAGGAAAACATCATCGTTTGGCTGACTACCACAGGTACAACTGTTCTTTTTCTGACATCCACTGATGGTTCGAGCTCCACGCTTCCAGCTTCCCACGGCGATGGAGCGTGAACCCTCTAGTGCAGACGCACGAAGTGAACGCTGGAGTAAAGCGAGGGCGGTAGCTGTGAAAGATGCCTGGGATTAGATGACAGAGAGCGCAGGGCCATTCGGATCTAGCTTCAGTTCAGTTCCCGTTCATCGCGTGCGATCGCTACGGCGGCTGTGCTGTCCCCCGGCGTAACGACCAGCTAGGAGAAGTTCTCCCTCTCCTGCCAAAGCTCATCTGCCGTGAAATGGGCCACGGGTGGGCAGTGCCTTCTGCCTCGCAGCAGCTCTGGCTGCAGCTGCCTGCGGGACGGTCAGGCAGGGCACGGCTCCCCCCGCCTTTTCAATTCAGGGACATGTAATTCAGCTGTTAGAGTTAATACCGGATCTACCTGTTTCCCTGTAAGCTGGAAGGTGGCAAATTTTTTTTACGCTGGTTTTTCTTTTCGAGTTGATCAAAACGTTTTCTGCTTATTCTTAGTGGTAGTACATAAATAGGTAGAAAGTCTTTTAAATCTCTGTGCTGGCAATAGGGAACCTTGGTGAAAAGCAGAACTGGTGTGAACAGCACATTCTCCATCTTCAGTGCTGCTTTGCAAGTTTTTGACCTCACCAGTTTGTTCTTTATTTGTGAGGCAGGGCCTGGCTACCTTTCTTCTTTTAGTCTAAGTAATCACACGGGAAGTTCTTCATATGGACGGGGTTTTCCTAGTTGGGTTTGCTACCGGCTTTTATGAGCACTCTGTTAATTCTGCTCATCGCTTCCAACTCTGCCCCGGGGTTTAAGAAAACAGAGACAACATCTGGGAAATAAACTCATAACTGTCGGTGAGTATTTCATTAACTCTGCAACTCATATCCCACACCCTGAGTGGCTGCACATCACCAGCTGTGGAGGGCCTCGTGCAGAGCCCAGTGACACACCACAGAAACTCTCCTTCTTTATAAATGTCGCCGGGAGAGTGCTCTCTCCCTCTGACTTCATCAGCAAAGACTAACTTCAAAACCAGACATGACCTCAAGAGCATCATTTATAGTTAGGAGGGAAAGATGCCAGCCAAACCAGAGAAGACAGCCTTGCAATTAGCCAAGAACTGACCCAACACGAAGTACAAAGATGACCCTTGACAGCAAGTCCTGGAAGGCAGTTAAATGTATCATATGGAGTAATACAACCTAATCTTTTCTTGCAAGACGGCGAGGGGACAGGTACAGAGCTCCTGCAGAAGCTGAGGTGAAGCTGCTGACAGAGGGGCTGTCTTTGCATAGAAGGAAAACACAACAGGGAGTGAGAAAAACCCTCCTAATAGCTTTGTAAGATGTTGGTTTCCTTACAAGGTTATCATTTAGTTTTGTTTATTGTTGATTGCAGTGCAGCAACTTCTTGTGAAATATCAGTGAAGTTACTTAGCTCTCCAGTTAATTGGCTTATCTACTTATGCATTGGAATAAAATGTGTCTTGCCTGGAAGCTTCTGTGAGACTCCCTTATTTGGTATTTGACAAGTATTTGGAGGTTTCTAGATGAAGATTGCAACAGAGAATTTAAAAAGTAAGATAGATAATTGCTTAGGAAATATGGTCATATTTTCTAAAAAACCTACAGAATCATAGAATCAAAGAATGGTTCAGGTTGGAAGGCACCTTTAAAGGCCATCTAGCCCAACCCCCCTGCAGTGAGCAGGGACATCTTCAACTAGACCAGGTTGCTCAGAGCCCCATCCAACCTGACCTGGAATGTTGCCAGGGATGGGGCATCTACCACCTCTCTGGGCAACCTGGGCCAGTGTGTCACCACCCTTATTGTGAAAAATTTCTTCTTTATGTCTAGTCTAATCATCTACCTGCTTTTAGTTCGAAACCATTACCCCTTGCACTGTCACAAGAGGCCCTACTAAAAAGTCTGTCCCCATCTTTCTTATAAGTCCCCTTTAATTACTCAAAGGACTTATTCTTTTGAGTAATAACTAACAAATAAATGACAATTTGATAGCCAACTGTTGGAGGTTCCCTTGTATGGATAGTATGAATCAACAGCAGCAAGTACACACAAACATAGTTCAAAACCAAGGGAATGTACCTGTAAGGAATCTAAAGCGAGCTGGTATTTGTAAAAGCCCATGCTATGGTGGCAATGCAGACTGGCAGTAGGAACAGAACTGCAGTTGAAGGTAAGATTTGGTGTTGTCAGCCGTAGCAGAGACATGCTCATACTTTGTCACCAGAATCCCAGCTGTGACCTGAGGAGTCAACTGTTTCTTAGATGTTTAATACCCAAACAACATTGGACAAAAGACCTGCCTCTAAACCTGCTATTTATTTCAGGTCTGGGCCCTGAACAGATGTTCTTATTCTTGGAATGGATTATTGTCTGCTAAGGAAATTACTTAAGACCATCTTCTTTGAATGTGAACTACATATTCACATATTACATTCGGTCAGCAAAACCAACACTTTTGCCGGCTAAGCCGTATAGTCCACATTAAGTATTTGTTCTAGCTGTGCAAATATTGAATTGCTCCAAGTCATCAAAGTCAGCTAATACTGTTTGTAAGGCCAGTACTACCCCAATTTTGATGTTCAAAATTGCCAGAAAATCACTTTTGAAACTTTCCTTTGAAGCTGACTGAAGAGACGGGTGCACTGCAGGTCTCTCCATATTCATGTCCCTTCACAAAGAAGGGCCTGTCCAGATGCCGAGGGAAAGCACAGAGAGGTTTCTCAAAGGGGGATTCATCCAAAGAACAAAAAGCTCCAACCTCTGCCCTTACCAGAGTGCTGGGAGGTTTGCCTGTTTTGTTGTGTTTTGTTTTTTAATCATTCCTTCAACAGATGGGCAACAGTCACACATCTCATCAGAAAAGTTCACCCAACAGGATGGTCAAGCTTCCAGCAGCCTCTGGTACGGCACAGACAAAAAGCTGTTTCTCTAAAACAGGCCCTGCTCTTGAGGCAAGTAGCTTTGACATTCAAATTCAAATAGAGCCATGGTCAAGCTCAAGCACCTACAGTTCCGGTGGGTCCAGCTGGCCACATACTGGGCATGTACCTCATTAATAGCTAAAGGGCTGCTAGCACAGGAGACTTACGCCGCCCTGGTGTTGCTACAACATACAGCTTTCACTTCTGTTTTTCTGAAAAAGTTTTGATCTTCAGAGTAGTTTGAATGGCAAGAATGTATTCCTTTCATACAACGTATTTTTCTTGTACCTCAAACACTGCCACTGGCAGGTAATTTTAAAGGTCTTACTATTTTTTCCTATGGATTTAATTAATTTCCAGTGCTTTATTTTCTTTGCAGTGTCACTGTATTAAGGAATACTTCTTAGCCAAAAGAAAGCAATGTGCTTAAATAGAAAGTTTAGGTAATAAGATTGGTTAATTGACACCTAGAAGGACCTGAAGGCATGGTTCCTCCATCAGCGTAAGCCGTCCTAAAACTAAACTGCTGATAAAAATTAGTTTGTTCCCACCCTCTTCCTGGCGTCAGAGCTGGCACAAGAGCTAAGTTCTTACACGGGGACGTTTTCAGTCAGACCAGGAGCCTCATGGGTGTGCAGCTTTTCGAGGGAGGGAGTGGGAAGGTGTGAGAAGGGTAGAAAGGGAGGACAGGACTACCCCCTGTGAGCAGGAGCACAGCCTTAAGCTTCAGGAAACCGCACTGAGACGCCGTTGTCTGACCCCATTCATGCTGAAATGCACTGGTATGGACTTCACAGCAGTGAGCACTCTGCCGTCAGTATGCAGCTACGTAAGATGCAGGATACCGGTGATGCTCGACTAAGAGGTTTCAAAGGTCAGGAACGCTCAGTTGACATGAACTCAGATGTTTGCTATCAGCTAACCGTAGCATCAGCGGGACAAAAACCTGCCTATAATGCAGCATGGCTAAGGGAGCTGGCTAGGGTAGCTGGTCAGGACCACATTAATTTTTGCAGTGTGCAGTCTTTGCTCACACAAACTTAATTGCTACATGAGGAACATCTTTATAGTTTAAAATTTTGTCTTCAAAGAAGTAAGAAGGAGGAAGGAAAAAGAGTCTAATTGGCTTTTAAACTCTGATGTACATATGTTCAGCACCATATATCACACGCAGAGCAAATGAAAGCCAGCTTAGACTCAGCTTTTCTGCAGCTTTTTCCTCCCATACTTTTCCAGGATTACTAATTAATAGAGACCAGATGTCAAATACTTTAGTATGGCCTTAAATCCAGGATGCAAAGAGCCTAATCTTATTGCCCTCGGGCCTCGTGTGCAAATTGAATTTAAGCATCACTATTAATTTGCTAACATTTTGTATTCCTCTGCCCTTTAACCTGTTGTAAATAATGATACAAAGGAGAACAAGGTCGAACCATACAAATACCTTCCTCTCTAACACTTCTTGCCAAATCTTCTAAACAGTGATCAGCCATAAGCAGGATTCCAATCAAAGACTTGCAGATACAACATAAAAGTAGAGAAAATGATGAGAAACAAAATTTTGAGTTTAGATCTTTATTATACAGGCCCAAAGCTGTGGTCACCATGCAGTTACACTGTAATGGGAATGATCTTGTTGAAAGGATCTCACCAAACAAATGTAAAAGAGACCACAGACTACAGCATTCCAAATAACTGGCACTTTAATTTTTCAAAGAGCAAAAATAAATAAAGGAATGGCAAGTATGTCCTTTTCACATATGGTGGGGCATATACATATTCCTTCTTTTCTATAGCATTCAAGAGACAAACTTAGCAAATACTGCCCAAAAACGCAGACCTTTCACGTGAGGGCTCAGCTAACTTAGCTGTTCTCTCCCCTTGGCTATTTAGATCAAACACACATTCAGATATCAGGTGCCTATGCCAAAAAAGAAATGCAATGTATTTTTTTTATTTCATTTCTACTTCCTGCCCTTTCCTTCTCCTTCCAGGACACGAACAGGAAGTAATTGGAGACATCTAGTCAAGTAAAAGCCCTGGAACTTTTCCCTTCTATTTTTTCATGATACTCTCATAATTTAAAGTTTCATCACAAATCTAAAAAGGTTCAGGTGTCTCACAAGGAATTCATCATCTCTGGAATACAGATAGCCACAGTGAAGAGCTGCACATAGACTGCACACATAGTGTTATGTAAAAGTGGTTATCTTTAAAAAAACAAACATTTTTTAAAATTTTAGATCAAAACAAAGCATGTCTTATTCCCTACAGGATTTTCTTGCAAACTGTTCTTCAATTATTTGCACTAGGAGATGCTACAAATGGTATTAGTTACAATACACAGTCCACTGTCATCTTCTGGTCCAGCAGAAGAACCTGTCTCTCCGATGGACGCAAAACTGTTCATCTGAGCAGATCATCCTCAAGAGCACAAATATGACCTAGAAACTCATAGAGTTTATGGTTTTAATTTATAAAATTAAACCTGCCCCAGACAGGTAATACTGGTATGTAAGTTTGCCATCCCTGGGTTCTGTCAGAAACGGGGTACTGAGGTGCTCAGAGCCGTCTCAGTCTGCAGCGCTGGGATCCTTCTGGCACTTCAGACCCAGGATGCGATGTGATGCACGCTAGAACATGGGCGCAAGTCTCACTTAACTCTGCAGAGCCCGGGACATGGTAAGCTGCCAGAACCTCCTTCATCTTGCCTGTTGACAAAAGGAACAATAACTAGTCATCACTGGTTGCTGGAGTGTAATTCCAATTTTTAAAAAGCCCTATAAATGAGAATATTTTTTTTTTTTACCAGGCAATAGAAAATGTTTCAAAAATAACAGATTTTGGATAAAGTTTACAGTGTCTCTGTCAGCCACAGGATGCTTATGAGGGAGAAAGGTGTCTCATACTGCATGGTTCCTAAAATATTATCCAGGATTAAACATAACTTTATTTTAAAAACATTATTATTTTTTCCTTGGAGTGTCCAGTAGCTTAGTACTTTAAAAATCTTCATTAAAATATTATCTCTGTGAAGAAGAGTTTTTTATAGTAGATTTTCTGGCTCAAAGTGCTGTATTGTCTCTCACACACACTGCATACAAGGTACAGTGTAAACAATTTTGAGGATTAATAAACAATTAACGAGTAAGAATCCAACAGATTAATAAGTGGCTTACGTAAGTTTGGTGTAGAACTCTAACACATACTGATCACATCCATTATATACCGATAACAACTATTACTCATAACAACTACAAATCCTTCATAAATGACTCATTGAATAGGCTTCACAGAACTGAGGGTCAGAGAAGACCACTAGATTATCTACCCTGATTTCCTGCCTATTATAATTTTCCAGATAGCCCTCTGTCAAGTCCAGACACCTTGGTTCTCAGAAAACCAAACATTTAGTATCACAGACTGAGAAAAGGGAAGACCAAGAATATGCCTGCAATATATATTTGCTACAGAATAGGCAGAAGGAGAGGCAGAGGTACCTCTGGAGGGAGATTCACCCGCTTCTCAGGTAACCTCTAAAAGGTGTTCATCTTTTTTCCATGGACTATAAGCAGACCAAAGACCAAACTTTCTTATGGCTAGAATTGAGTGCTTCGTACCCTACCACAGGTATCTGACTTACATTCACCTATTTATTTCACGAAGGCCATTCACAAAGCCACCAGAGCCTAGTAATTTTCAGTCAATACCAACACAGGCAAAATTAGAAAAAGTAGAATTGCTTCATTCTAATGTAAATGCAGAAGTCATGCAATAAATTCCAGAACTAATATTAAGTTTTTTAATACATACCCTGACATTTTGTGGAGATCTCCAAAGCGCTTTTTGCCCGTATGATTTTTAGCCTTATAATTTTCACATAGATAGAAATCACTAGAAGAATAGTGATTATTCTAGCAGGTAATTTGAGAGATCACTTTGCCCATCCCTGACCTGTGCCACGTCTGCTGATGTTTGTCTATTTTCCAGCATCTGCAAGGCTGAAGTTTCCATGAATTCCCCCTAAACAACCTATTCCAGGGCTCCACTTTTCCTTGCCACTTACTTTTTTTTCCTGATGCTCGTACTAAATCATCCTCGTTGAGGATTAAGCCTATTATTGCTTTCCTGTACTGACAGCATACATGGCAGCTAAATCCCCTCCTCATTGCTGTACGAAGGTTGCTGTCATGCCTGCCTTCCCTCCCCTCCTCTCTAGACTAAACAACCCTTCAAGGTTTCCTTGCAGGCCCATGAGTTTTAGACCTTTGAGCCCGGCTTGCTCTCTCGTTGGATCCTAGCTGAGCCGCAGTTCCTGCAAGTGGGTAATGCTCTTCCACTTGAAGCCTTATCAGTCCTGAGTAGAGCAAAATAACTACATTGTATGCTTTATTACTCCCCTTCCTATAGCCCGCAATAGCGCCGGTCTTGTTTGCAGCAGCATGACATCACGTGCATGTTCAGCTTGGGATCATTATGACGCTGGGTCTTTCCTGCAGAACTGTTGCTTGGCCAGTCATTTCCTATCTGTATTTATGTGCAGCTGATTATGTCGAGCTGTATGTACAGTTCCGCATTTGCTCTAATTTAACTGCTGGAAAGCTGGTATTTTCTAGGCTGCTCTGCTACTTTATCAAGATAATTTTCAATTGCCTTGCTTTCAACACATTTGTCCTGCTCCGTGAATTTATTAAGTATACCTTCTAACCTTTCATCTAGGATATCAACGAGAATACTGAATAGTACCAGAACAAGGAAAAACACTTGCAGAACTGCACTTAATGGTGTATCATTGAGAGACATACTCTCTGAGTATGGTTTCCAAATCGTTTATGCACTCACATAATAATAATTTATTCTAGCGCAGTTTCCCTAGCATACATGAGAATAATAACAACTGAAATACTTTACCATACAGTCTTGTCCTAATCAAGCAGATAATACTAGTAAATATCTTTTAAAATGAAGTATTGCATACATTTTGAAAATGAAAGTATTATGGAGAAAAGATTTTAACTGAGCATACAGTCTTGCTGACAACTGATACTACATCCATATAGCTACTTTTATGAAGTATGTATGTGCTCTACTGGAATATTGTTCAATTTAGGCTTAATGGCCTCTTAAAATTGAGCTTTGTTCAGTAGAAACCTCCACTGAGAAAGCAACAAAGACACACCACTGCAATACCTTCTTTGGAAATAAATCAGCTGCATAGCTTCACATAACTCCAAGCTGCAAAATTACTGTTTACTATTTATCTTGCATAAGTTCTTGACCAGAAACATACTGAACAAGGACTGCAAACGTCAACAGGACTGGTCATACTGAGCCTTTCAACGAAAGGATTACGAATTACCTTAATCTTTATGGAGATACAAGCCAATTCCACAAACTGGAGGCACAGATCACTTTTCTTACCTAATTTGGATTATTTGGGAGACCTTTTCTACTTCTCAGTCTATGATATATTCTGTTTGTGCTATCTGAGCAGCTTAGAAAAGTGAAATAACTTGCTTCCTGAGGCAGAGACAGAGCCCCCAGTTGCTTCCCAGTGATGTACAATATTGTATTTTCAGTTCTGGACTGGAATAATTGGAGTCCAGCAGAAGTTGAAATACGAACTAGTCAGTAAATACAACTCAAAGCCCACCTTCAATTAACAAGAAATTTGATTTTATTTGATATTTAGGAATATATCCCACTGGATTTCCAGTGAAAAGATAGAGACTGACTTTCCTCTGAAAAATATGTGGTTACAAAGAGACAGCAGCATGAAGAGTACACACGGATACTTTCTACTTTCTCCAGTGGAAAAGAAGGAACGAGGAGAAGGAAGGATGGACGAGCCAGCCTGACCCAGGACCGCTCATGACGTACAGCCCGCTGTCTGACTGACGAGGCAGAGAAGGATTCCCACAAAAAACTTGCTCATTACAGAAAGTCAAAAGTCCTGAGGCTGAGATAAACCAAATGTCTGTGCCTCTCTGAGAACAGCTCTTGTGATTTTAAATTACAAGGATTTAAGAGACTTCACTGAGAATCATAGACATCCAGATACCAAGATTACCTTCGTCTGTTTGTCAGTCAGTCCTAGGATTTCTGACCTTTCCTGGAATCAAGGCTTTTGCTAACAATGAAAGGGAAAGACAGACAAACTGCTCAGTCAGAAACACAGCTGAGAGAAAACCCAGGCAGCAGCTCACACAGGAGCAGAAGAGCTGATACCCTGCTGACATGGAAAGATGTACGTGTCATGGAGACTTCTCTCTTAAAAGGTCATCGTTGTTCCCGTTGCGATCCAGAAAGAAAATCTGCTCAGCTCGTTTGCTTTGCAGGCAAGGAAAGGTGAACTGCTAAGAGATGAGCCCTTGCTGCGCACTGGCCTCACGACACAGTCATCTCCCGGCAGAGAAAGAGGGACGCGGAGGACTTCACCGTCTTGCTCAGTGCTTGAACTGTCCCGTCTCTGTGTGGTTATGCAGATCTTGCCTATGATACGGGAATGGGCTGCATGTGCTTTGAAGAGCCCTGAGCTCTAACATGTGCATAGGATACTGCTTCATTCCTCCAAGAGCCCTGACACCTGCATATGAGGTCACCTGAGTGAGTTTCCCAAGCCAGAAACACAGACCTGATGATACTCCTCTGGGGAAAAGGAAGGAAGAGGGGCATTTGGCTGTTGGCACTGGGTGGGTTCTGCCACCACAGTGGGGCTTGTCTCACAGGCCCAAAGAGAGGCCAGGCTGAGCACAACCAAACCCTGCGACATGTGAGGCAAAGCTGGGCACATAACGTCACAGGTGCACTCCGTCCGTGGGCAAAAGAGACAAAGTGCATGGGTTGATACTACTGTGACCTGAAACCATCTAGGCTGGAAATAAAGACAATTTCTCTGCAGTAATTCCCCAGTGATCCAAACCCCTTGTATAATACTGCTGCACATTTTTAAAACATCCAGCGCATTTTCTTCCTGAGCGACTGCTGCTTTTCCGCCGTGGCTGAAGTCGCACACAGAGACGCGGTTCCAATGCACACAAAATCTCTCCTTACACCTCAAACCAGGTGCGGGGGAGAATTGGGTAGGGGACCGCTCGCCTCGCCCGGGCTGGGCTGGGCACCCAAGGTACCAAGGGACTTGGTTACCTACGCTTAGGTGCCTAGTGCCTTTTCAGATGCCCTAAAGGTTTCCTGCCTCGTTAGCATGGGCATCAGGACATCTTTAATGGCACTAGTCACTACTGTTTCGGCAAGAAAATACATGATACCCAGCCAGAGTTATCTAGAGACAGTCAATGAGGAGAATTTGTCCCACGCTCGCCAAAGTGTCTAACACAAGCGGCAGGAGCAGCCGTGAGAGCTGTGTGGGCGTCCCACCCGCACTACTCAGTGCTCGCTCTATACTGCAGAGACAAAACAGGCAGCTTTGCAGTGTAAATGTTTTGCAAGGGTAAAGTTAAGTGAGACAAGCCCCACGCAATTTTTTTAAAAGCAGTAATAGGAGCCTGTATGTAAAACAGTGTAATGTTAGCATGTTGACTGACAGAGGGAAAATTAGTGACAATGAAGACTGAAGTTACCAAAACAGAGATTGATAGCATAATGCAAAACTGTTCCCAATGTTAGCAAGCAGCATAAAACCTACATAATTTAACTGACTTTAAATTTCAGTAAAAGTTTATGGGTAAGGAGTAGACTAATGGTAATGAAACACCTCAATCTGTTCCTTGAAGTCAAACCTCTTAGCCTTTACAGTAAGGAAATGCTGATGACTGTATACATTTGAATTAAATTATTACCCCCCTGTCCCTGATGTTAGAGAAGACTCTATCCAGGTAATAACAATATTTGGAACATCATGTAATGTTGTATATTTTGATGTCATATCTAAACAGGCAGTAGGAAATTTGAAAATTTTGATGGTGTTTTATATGACTCAGTCTAAGGGTTTTTTTTCTGGAAAAAATGAGTAGTCATGTTCAATATCTGAATTGCTGTATTATTTCTGTACCTGTATTACAAAAATATTCTCATAGTTGATTTTTTTAAACAAATTAACAGACAAACATTAAACAGAAGTATTAGAATATATCTAAGAGTCTTGATATCATAAGGGGAAGCTACAATGTGCTAAATTACACTTAATTACAATGGATAACAAAATCTCTAAGCTTTTATAGATTTTATTTAGATATATATTTTAAAACTAACAATCTCATGAAACAGTTAAAAAAGAAGAAAATTCTCACCTAGACAGAAATAGTAGTATCTACCATTCCTTAAAACAATTTAAAATCATTAAAATCCTATATAAAATGTTAAAAAAATCTGTTTAATTTTAAAATCTCTTCTGCATTGAATGTGGTGGTGTATGTGGTATCAGTTAGAAATGAACAGAATGCAGCAGCATACTGCATTCTGTAGTTTAGATCCGATTAGGGCACCAAGTGATAATCCAGTTGCCAGTCCTCCAAAATACAGCCTGGGACCTAGCAACATTTTACGGGAGTGGGCAAGTTCCCTGCTGGAGAGGAAATTTCACAGCCTTGCAGCAGTGTCCATGATGTATGACTGAAAATGCATGTAGTACACCACAAAAGCAACTGTAGCCACCTCTGACCTCTTCACTTTCTTCCCCTCCTTTCAGCTAATCTATGGCTGTACTTTTTCACCCCACATGTATCTTCCTTCAGCAAGAATTCTGTAATCCGAACTCTATCCTCATTGCAGCTGTGCAAACTCCGGACAAACTCAGTCCTTGGCTTTAACAAATACAGTGTTGTCAACTCTGGAGAGTTTCTCATGAGCTCCATGATGTGATGTTCTTCTGTAAAGCTTCTCCTTCTGAAGAGAGCTGCTCATGTCACAATGTGAGTTTTCACATTTTAGTTTATTTTTGTATGCTTATAGATGCAAAGAAAAGGTGCAAAATGTGATTTTAAGTGCTGACAGGCTCAGAAGAGGCTGAGAAAAACAGAAGGAAAAATAAAAGGGATTTCCAGAGCCTTAATTTTAAGATTTCAAGGTTTTAAAGCCAGTCTCATAATTTCTGAAGCCACAATTTTTGAATGTTTGATATTTGCAAGACAAGAAACATCCAGATCTGCTGTCTGCCAGCTTTGCAGGCTGAAGCAGTTATCCTGCTCCGCATTGCCATAAGGAAGACAAAGATTTATGTTCATTTTGGGGTATGTCTACACAGTTACACGACTGAATCTTGACCACGAGCCAACTCTTGACATACTTCCTAGAACACTCCATCTACATTCAAGCCAAACCATGCTCATCGGGGTGGCTACAGTACCGCAGAGTGTGTGAGCTGGAAACTCCAAACAACACTTCAAGGTGTTAACAAAGAGCAGCCTTAATCTCTCCTCGGCTGGGCTTGACTGCAGGAATGCTTCTGGTTTGCTTCAAGGCAAAGGCATATCCATAAACGCGGCAGGGGCAGTTCAAGTGAAGCCTTCTGCGCTGCGCTGAAGCAATGAGGATGGGCTCACAGGGTCAGGCGATGCCAAGAGCCGGTACGCATGGTGAGGGCATCCCCACCACGCAGCCACACGTCCCGTGGGAGAGCCGGGAGCCGACAGCATCACCGTTCCCATGCTGCGTCAGTCCCGCAGGATAAGCCTTAAACTAACCTGGACCTCTTTGCCTTGCAGGAGCCGGCGCAGCCTACGGCTGGCTGTGACCGATGTAGGGAGCCGTTTGCTGCCAGGGTCCGGGTGAATGTAATTTGTCCCAAATGGCTGCTATCCCCTGGCGTGAGCCAGCAAGGAGGAATGCTCACCACCAGCACCTCTCTTGCCCGACAGGCGGGTCAGGTGCTGCTGCCTCCCAGTTGCGTTCCTGTAACTGGTTGCACTGGGACAAAGTCATTGCACAATCACCGAGTATCAGCTGGGAACAGCTAACAAATTGCTTGCCAGCAGCATAGAGCAGCTCCCTGTAGTGTCTCAAAGCAGTAACTGATGGTTGGGCTTCCAACAATGTGGAGGAAGCTGAAACCCAAATCATCGCCCCTACTCTGAAATGGACTTGAACCTCTTACACCTCTCTGAGCGTTTGTCAGGGCTGTACCACACTGATGGCTTGCGGAGATCCTGAGACAACCAACAAACCTAGATTTTTCCTCTCTCTCACAGCTGAAGTGTCTTCTTGCTTTTTAACTCTTGTGTCCCGCCTCACTGAATACCGGTGAGCATCTGGCTCCCAAAGGCACTCTCAGGAGCATAGAAAAATGTCCACAGGCCTTTGCTATGTGGAATAGGAGGGGTACAAAGTAGGGCAACAGGAGACAGAAAGGTCTCAGTGTGCAGGCTCCTCCTATTCCTTTCCATTAGCTGGCCAAGCTCTATCCTAAAAGTTGGGGTTTTTTCTTTTTTAACATCTTTTTGCTTACTGTTCCAGAAATTCATTGTTCTCATGGCTAGAATCTTTTTTTTTTTCTAATTTGCAGCTTACATTTATTTGTAACCAATTTATATCCTTGAGGTTTGTGTCTACAAACAAATTTTCTGGTTTTTTTGGGGGTGTGAACTACTTGAAGGCAGCTAGAGAACTGTGACCACAGTCTTTTTCTCAGACTTCCTTTTTCTAGGTTAAGTCAACATCTGTTAGCATCCTCTTGCCTCTTAGTTTTCTTATTCTTTCTCTAGCTTGCCTCTGAGTCCCTTCCAGTTTGCTTTAATCTTTCTTGAACACAGGTGATGAGACTTACATACTTTATCCTACAACGGTCTTCTTTAAAGGCACTGGTAACTTCACTATCTCTACTGGAGATACCTTGCTTGTTATGTCCTAAGATAGTATTTTACTTTTTTTTTTTTTTTTACACAGCTGTATTACACCAATGGCTCAGAGACATCATACAACTAATAAACATACTTTGTTTTTCCCTCATTTTACTGTCTCCAAATAGTAATTGCAGAAACTGTGTTTACTTCTTTAAATGCCTGACTTTATATTTTGACTATTAAATTTCATCCTAGTCTTTTAGCATCTCCTTTGGATGAAAGGTACTCATCTGCAGTTGTCTGCTAGGTTTTTACCAATCTGCAGAATTAATATGTTTGCCGTGTCTGTATGCCCCTCTGCTGTTTAAGAATTATCTTTTCCCTGACTTTAGCCATGCAGCTTCTTTCTTCCCTTCGCAGTTCCACTATGCAGTAGAAATACCATTTTCAACAGCTGCAGTGCAGGAATTGTCTCCCTGTGGTGAACTGGAAAAGTATGAATAGTCACGAAAGGTGAACCTTGCGACACAAAGCTTCTCTTAAAGATCCTCAAAACTGCTTGAAAATATCAATCTACATCTAAATGTATTTATTTAGATTTAACTTTAATTAATGCCTTAACTTGTGCCCTAAAATAAAGTTATTTATCTGTCATTACTTGTGGTTTCTCTGTGACCTTAGCTGCTATTAATCAGAGCTGATACTGTCTTGTCAGGCCTAGCACTAAAACTATTTTGGCACCTTTACATAAGAATGCCTCTTATTCCCTTACTCTTGTTACTCTATAACTGTCTCTGTATTGACGGCAGATCTGTCCAGCATTAAATAAGCAGAAGATACCCTTCCTGTAGGTCATTTTCTTTCAGATCATTAACTCTATTATCTAGTCCGCTGTCTCTCTGGAAATTGAAAAAAAAATGATTGAATCTATATTGGTGTTACCATGCATCCATTTCAGTTATTCCAATCAAATACCACAACATATAAAAAATGCCTCAGATAATCATTATGGGACAACAGAGCTTCAGGGCATAGGTAACTCTTGCACCTGTTGGAGACTATTGGCCGCTATTTTGCCATCTATGGTCTCTTAGCGACTTACTATTAAATCCACACTGGAGGTTTAACTGGATGAACTGTTCGATAGATTTTGTTTCTACATTCACTCATATTACATTTTAGAATGCCTAAATCCAGCTCTTAAAAAAAAAATCTTTAATATCCTTCTTAATAAAAAGCACCTGAAATAGTTCTGTAAAAATAATTATGATAATTAGCAAAATACTTAAGTCAGCAGTATTATTCACACTACTGCAGGAACCAAAAGAAATCTTAATGGAAAAGACAAGAGAATTTATTATTTTAGCAGCTACTGAGCCCACCTTTCTTTTCTAAAATACAGTCCCAGGCACTCTTCATGTCAATGCAGAAACACATCCATCATGACTATTCTTCTCCATTAAGTCTGATAAAGACTTTGATCTGTTTTTAAACAATGGTAGTTGCATTTGCTTGATACCACTGCTTTTAAAATGATCCCTTTTCCACATGCCTACTTCTAACATCTTGTGAACTTTCGAAGTTGTTGGGCATTCAATATTAGGTGCTTAAAAATCTTCAGCTTTTTCAAACATCCTATTGTGAGTAGACACAATCTTTTTCAGAAACAGGAAAATTAAAGTAAAATTCAACCTTAGTTGTGCAGAGACAATAATTTTTTTCTAAAAAATACTCTCATTAGAGCTAGAGTCTTTGTTCCTCAGCTCTATCACAGACCACCCAATCTACAGAAAGTTATCCATCAGCTCCAGTCAGCAGAGGAACGCAGCCTGCTCTGGATGCCAAGGGTCTCCTGAGAGCAACATAGCCAAATTCATATCATTCCTGTTCCCCAAAGGACTTAAACCAGAAATATTCTTGCTAATTACTATAATCTTTTCTTACTGTAACTACCACCAGCATTTTTGAAGAGATCTGACATTATGCAAAGCATGAAAATATATTAACAAGTTGTTTGAGGCAGAGGAAGATAAGGAAACTTCAGAGGATAGTTGGCTTCCAATCAGATTAAGCTGCCAAGAATATTAAATTAAAAAATAATCTGAAGACCCTTATTTTACCTTGAAGACATATTCTGTTTCTTCCTTTGAACAAATATTCAGCACAAAGGAAAATTCCTTTACTGTAGGCAAAGCTTTTAGTAAATAAATCAAGGCAGTGCAATAGAATGTGTTTAAGACGTACTAAAAAGAACAATCTATCTCAATGCCAAAATAGCATTTTTTTAAAAAAACAGAAGCCAAAAAATGGTAATTAACTTACTGTTAGGTCATGCTCTTTGGCTCATATCACTAATAGAAAAATCTTGCTATCAGTATTTCATTAGTAATCCTGCTATTAGAAAATGAACCAGTACATATTTTTTCTGTATTTGTAGAACATGCTTCTGCAGTGATATAAGTAGCTTGAAAAACATATGTACTGCGTAGAACAAACACATCTGACCAGAAGTAAACACGTACAATATAATGGAGATAACAGAGTGAGAAGGCTTAATAAATTCAAAGAAAACTTTATCACCATAGCTACTTTAATTATTGTATTCCTATGTATGTGGGCACAAGATTGGTGAAATATAATATTCACCTAGAATATATACTTATCATATTTCTTGAACAGCTTCAGCCTAGGAAAATTGAGTTTGGTGCCTTTAAACACAACTTCTTTGGAGATTCCTAAGAATGTAGAGGACTTTCCAAAAATGTCATTTATAAAGTTTTGGGGTTTTTTTTCTCTTTTTGCAAGTGCAGTACTGCCAAATATTTTTACCACTAAAGAAATGCTATTTCAGCTGCATTTGAGCAGAGTAATAGTGGTAGTTAATGGCCTATTCTGTTAATCATAGTTATTCACTCCCTGGAAATGCCTCAGAATATAATAAATGTTTTGTTTTCTTTGTGGACTCTTAAATTACAGGCATTATATAATACACATGATATATAACCTATCAGTACGAATACAAACTGAATCCAAAACCACTCCTCTAAAATAATTCTAATATTTGGAGCCTCTGAAGAAAGAAAAATGCTGCTGTTACCCACAGAGCTACTGAAATAGCACTGATAGCAGGGTAAGAAACGGCTATAAAGAAAGTTCTGGTTTATCTAAAATGTGGCTATTTGTCATCCATTTACAGAGGTCTGAAATAACTATTACAGAACATTTTTTAAACAAAGAAAACAAGAAACATGCTCAGATAGCTGAACACTAAAGGGAAAAAAGGCTGCAGATATAGGGTTGCAGTTTGGCCCATGAGAGACAGATCAACCACAAGGTTTTCACTCTGAAACCAGTACTCTCACTGGGTGTTCTACCGATATAGGATTCATCTTGTTCACCTCTTTTTTTACATTCACACAGGTTGTAGAAGTCCCTGTCAGACTTAGCTCTGTTTTGTTCTCTGCTCAGGGAAGATTATAGTTGTTACGCTGCATGTTGACTACCTGTCACAAGGGTAAGGTTGTAGCTGGTTATACCTCATCTCTTTGCGGTTGCCATTATACTGATGAGGCACAGTACCCCTCATAGTTTCTTCAGGAAGTTTCTTCCAGACATACTTTAAAAAGCTGTGGAATACGCTTTAGAACAATGTTAGACTTCTGAGGTCAGCGCAGGCTGTGTTTTTTAGTTGCAGTTGCTTTGCAGAAAGGATTTGATTACTAGCTCATAAAAATATTCCCCTGGCTACTTCAAGGAGTGAAGACAACCCCCAAAGCAGTCTTCTGTTGGCTTCCTGGATGAAAGAACTCCTCCATGAAAGCACACAAAGACTCAAAAGGCTTTCAAAATTCAAATAAGGACAACGTTTGGTATTAAACACCTCTTTTCTTTCTCCTGGAGAAAAACTTACTCAGGTATTTGCTGAAGAAGTAATCTGGCATGCCATAAAGTGGTTAAAGACATTGCACTGGTGGTGTTCTAGCTTTAGCTTTGCCTTTGTAGAAGAACAGTTAAGAATTTAGTGACAAAAAGAAAATCAAATGAAAGTGATTATAAACTGAGAGATTTCACAACGCCTATGAAAGGAAGAGCAGACAAATGCTAGGGGAGCGCACGGAATGCAGCCGCAGCCAGCTCCAGAGACTAATCCAGGATGCCCTCAGGCAAAGGCGATCCAAGGGGGGGAAGAGTTCAGATGAGAGGACAAATTTACAGAAGGTCAGCGCTCAAGGCACAGCAGCAAATTAACCCACTGCAGAGTAAGCGAGCAGTAAACTATGCCAGAAGATATTTAATTACTTTTCAAATTACTCCTTTGGGGCTTTAAGGTATCGGTAAGTACACACGTCTTAGCAAGCTGGGAAAACTGCAAAGAATTCACCATGCAAAGACACAGGGAGAAGCAAGAATATGAAATATAAGAAAAAAGCCTAAATGTGTTAGAAAAAGAAGTGCAGCATAGAACAACCTCGCTAGTTCCAAGTAAGCTCTGCCTGAGAAAACACTGCTACCATCACTGGGAGCTCCACACAGGCTGATTTAGCATCTGAGTGTTGCCTTTGGTGGCTGAAATGTCAGTTACCTTGGGTCGCTGCCCGTCAGCAGTGACGAGCAGAGCAAAGTTTGACTACGTCCTACAACATAACTGCTGCCTGCTCACCAGAGAGCTGGGCACAACCAGACAAAGACCTTTCATCAGGTTTCTCAAAACAAGCTAGTTGTAATTCTGGTACCTTGTGTATTTAAGGATCTGGTACTTTGGTGATAAAAAAGATATTTGTAAAATCTGATGTGATATAAAACTGGGTGAGGTTGCAAGCAGTTTACAAGATCAGATTAGAATTCACCATGATCGCAGTAATTTGGATAAACATTCTGAAATTAATGCATTAGATTCACAAAAAGTGCAAATTACGATAGAAGAATCATTCAAGTGCACAGGTATAGAAAGGAGACTTGCTAGGCAACTGTACTGCAAAAAAGGATCTGCAGAGGAGTTATAGTGGTCTATAAGCAAATTATAAATCAGGATGATATCCAGTTGCAGAAAATGACAGCCTGATATATTCATAGTAATACTGTAAACAACTCAAGTAATTATTCTTCCCCTTCCAGCAATGGCAAGGCCCTGACGGCAGTACTGTGTCCAGCTCTGCCTACCAGGCTGTCGGAGGAAGGAGGCAGTTGGAGGGAGTCCAGGTAAAAGCCACGAAAAATGGTAACAGATGTAGAAGAAGGAGAGGTTGAAAGAATTAGATTGTTTAGTCTAGAAAAAGCAAAGACTAAGAGAAGACATGATAACATATTTAAAATATGAAAAAGTTTGTTATGAGAAGAGGATGGTGACTAATTGTTCTCCATGTCCATCATGTGTAAGACAAGACTTACTAGGCAGTTGCGGAGAAAAGCTTTCTAACACAAAGAATGTCAGCCTGGCAGCAGGTTATCTACAGGTATGACACGTAATGCTATCACAAGAAGCGATGGCAGCAGTTGGGACAAACACCCGTCAAGATGAGGAGACGTATGCCTGATCCTCCCCAGACACAGGTGAACAGCCCAAGCGATCCTGTGTGAGATCCCGTCCAGCCTTACGCCTCACGCTCGGTCACAGAAACAAGGCACAGATCAAAGCTTTTCATCAGAGACGATGCGCACCACTCCCGCTTGCCTCGAGGTGCTCGCCAGGAAGGACGGCGCCTACAGGACAAGGGATGGATCTCCCAAATCCATTTAGCTAATTAATTCAACTGGCTGGAAGTAGCAGAGAGCACCCGCCCAGTCACCGCTGCGTGCTCCTCTTTAACATGCTCATGCCCAGTCACACCTGTATTTAATCCACCTTTGCTGCCAACAGCCCTTTTCACTGGTTTATAGGGACTGATACAGGGTAATCAGGGATACCCTGCTGCGTGGCCATTGGAGAAATGAGTTGAACATGCTTTAAAAGAAACGGGCAGGGCCGAGGCTGTAGTGATGTCCGGCAGGGACGGGGCTGGTCCTGGAGATAGTAGCCTAGAGAAGGCAAATGGCGTGCAGAGGAAAACAGGTGATGCTCCAAGAGTTTGCATCGAGGCGATTCCCGCTGTGGGGGCACAGCCGGTGGCC
>NW_010524070.1:0-12948 GCF_000687285.1 Phaethon lepturus
TGTTGTGGCCGAAGTGCAGGACCCTGCAATTCAATTTATCCACTTCCTTTGGGGTATGTTATTTGTTCTTTGTATTAACAAAGTGTGTAGGAAGAGCAAGGAGCAATTACTCAGGTCTGATATACCAATCACACAGGTCCAGAAGGTATATCTGTTTCTGTGGGCTGACAGTCCCTTTTTAGTCCTAAGTCATACTCATGACCTACAGATTGAAATACTGTGACCTTTCTGGTCTACCTACAGGGTTGTTCACAGTGCCTGGCTTTATGCATGCAAGTGCTGAAGTTCAGTCTTGTTAATCATGTATATCCACCATGATTAACTCCAACCTGCCCATATAAAATCATTTCACATTACTGCATGTGTGTGCAGATGTGTATATTTGTGCCTGTGCCTACATGCATGTACATGAGCTTTGGACTCTTGGCTATAGCGTTACAGTTCACACTACGCCAAACGATAAGCTCAAAGCTATCACAGACAGGTTAAGTGCAATCAAAACCAGGCTGTACAAATTAAGGGTTAAACTTTTATTTTTCATTCAAGATCTCAGTGTCTCTTTCATGCAGACTTTCTGGAACTGCCAAGCTTTCCTGATACGAGTTCTTATCAGGAGATTATTCTGTGTCATCATTTCCCTTGTGACTGACTGACTGGCAGCATTTGCCCTAAGAAGTGCAGCAGCATCAGGAACGCTTTCACCTGCGGAGACCGCAGAGAGCTGCCTTTACAAAGCTGACAGTTCCACAGTGTAGAAGAGCAGGGTGTGCTCATTGCTGGCACAGTATACAGACCAAAAAGAAAAGACAAAGAGCTTTTCAGGGAATCCTGTCTCAAAAGATGCAAATCCTGCTTTAATAAAAAAATTAATCTGGAAGAAAAAACACAACGTGTGGGTGATAGCAAAGATAAACTAGAATGCTAAAGAGCTTAAGTATTCAAGGTCACCTCCAACCACAAAAGACACTGTATTTTTTCATTCTTAAAGTACAACAGTAGATATGAGTCAAAACCTGGGAGATACAACCAAGGTTTGATTCTGATTTCTGTGTTTGGAGGCCTTCACTCAGACTTTTCAGCTGGGACAGCCTCTCTCCTGCAAGCACAAGACTCTCAGTATTTTTCCTTTTTCAAGTCTTTGAGCACTTTCAACAGATTCTTGCTATCCAAGATGCAAGGCTCTCTCCAGTCCCACTGCTCTATGCACACTTTAAAGCATCCCTTCTCATGTCTGCTAAACTTCACTCCTTCATTCCCATTATTGATATTCATGCCATTAATACCTCCACCTGTTTGCTCATAGTGGAGACTCAGACCATGAGTTCTCTTCGTTTCATGAGTCTATGAGTTCTTCCATGCACACCAAAAGAGGTTTGATGATGTAATTCACTCAGAATGAGAACAAGGACACACTTAGCAGGAAATCATTTCAATGCGCAAAAGAAAACTCTAGCCCCCAAATACTGCCAAACACATCACGTGAAAAAACAAATAGAAAAAAGGACATTTTTAAAATTCCAATGCTATGAGATTGCAGTAGCAAGGAGACAGACAGAGGTTTTGTTAGTCAAGTTGCAGAGTTGAAGCTGTGTTTTGCACAGGCAGGCACAACACCTATAGGTCAGTTCACCCACACCTCTGGTTTCAGAAATGTTTTATCTCCATTCTACCAAAACATTAAAATTAAGTTAGGGAGAAAACTTGTTCTAGCCCACTTGTCTCTCCTCTTTCCAGAGGAGAGGAGCACCATCATAGATCAGCACTTCCCCAAAGATGAACCACATCCTCTGGAGTTCAGTTGTCTTAGACCCAAGACCTGGTGTGCTGCAGGACAGCCATAAGAATCTGGCTCAGCTTTATTATAAAAAAATGGTTATTGAGTTGTGAGACAATTCATAAGCTAAAGCCAAGCAAGACAGAAATGCAGACAGAAATGAAACTGTTGAGATAGTACCAGTCAGTGACTCAGGAGAAAAACACTGACAGAAGAAGCTATAAAGCCCTAATAAAAAAAATGGGAGAATCAGAGACAGCAATTCAAAAAGAATGGTCAAGGATCAGCTTGACTGAAGGAGCAGTAGAGGCCAGCCCTTTCCCATCTGACTAACTGGCAATTAACCCACCACCCACTATGTCTCTGCATCTGCAATGAAGAACACCTTCTTCTTCTTCTACCTTGGTAGCACTTTGGTCCTAGCTGAGCACTATATGCATTAGTCAATAAATTATCACTGTATACTCTTAAATTGCATAACCTGCTTGCACAGTCTCTTTCCACACAGTCAGAGATGCCCAAACAGAAGTGACCCACTACAGGGAGGGTTACAGAGAGTCCTTCAGTCTGCAGAAGCAATTTGCTAGAACATTAAAATGATAAGCATCACAACCAGATAATTCCATGTGGCCGCAAAGAAGAACCAGAGAGCGACACTCCTTATTTTGTTCAGGGCTTGACAACACAGGGGCAGGCAATATGCCGGTACAGACACGTGAAGACAAATGCATTGGTCCATTCTACCTTGCCGAATAGCATGTCAAGAGCAGTATAATCTTTCTCTGAATATCCAATATGTATCTGAAAATGATATCCCAAGAGCATAGTAGAAGGGGCTCAAAAGAAAGAAAAAGACTGAGTGACAGTGCTGCTGCTGTTACTGCCATTGCTGCTGCTTACTCTGTCTGGTGATACGAAAAGTAAAGCACACACATGACAGCTGCTTTAGAGCCAAGACTGTCAGATTAGCTCTGTTTTCCCCAAAGAAGCAATACATCTAAATTTCTGTGCCCCAGAATAGGCACCCAAGAGAGCACTTCCAAAACCTCCACTAGCAACTTGTCAATCCTTAGGTACCTCTTTAGGATATGACCCACAAAGTTAATCTGTATCTCGTAGGATCAGACTGCAAGCAAAATTACCAGTACTAATGCAACCACTTCCAAGATGCAGCCTACCTGATGGCCCAGTTATCTTCTTTACAGAGCCTATACATTTTCATTTCCCCTGTGTTACAAGAACTTAAACATTTTAAAAAAACATAAAGCTTGTGCCTTGTTTATAGTACCAGAATATGGACGAATTAAAAGTCAACAAAGTCTGTTTTTTGCCTGAGTGTTGAAAGGAAGGACAAAAATAATGTAATAGGCAGCTATTAAGGAAGAGAGTTGATAAAGGGAAGCAGAGCAAACACCATGAGCACATTTAAATTAAAACTCATACTGAAGTCCTGTGACACTACTGGGACTTTAACACAAGCTGAAAAGGGGTGTAGGTAAAACTGTATTGCAATTCTGAAGAAATCACAGAATCATAGAACCTTTGGGTCGAAAGGGACCTTTTAAGGTCATCTAGTCCAACTCCCCTGCAGTTAGCAGAAACAACTTCCACCAGATCAGGTTGCTCAGAGCCCTGTCCAACCTGATCTGGAATGTTTCCAGGGATGAGGCATCTACCACCTCTCTAGGAAACCTCTTCCCATGCTTCATCACCCTCATGGTGAAAAATTTCTTCCTTATATCTAGTCTGAATCTACCCTCTTTCAGTTTAAAACCATTACCCATTGTCCTATCACTAGAGGTCCTGCTAAAAAGTCTGTCCCCATCTTTCCTATAAGCCTCCTTCAAGTACTGAAAGGCTGCAATAAGGTCTCCCCAGAGCCTTCTCTTCTCCAGGCTAACCAACCCCAACTCTCTCAGCCTGTCCTCCTAGCAGAGGTGTTCATCCCTCTGATCATTTTTGTGGCCCTCCTCTGGACCCACTCCGGCAGGTCCATGTCTTTCTTGTGCTGAGGGCTCCAGAGCTGGATGCAGTACTCCAGGTGGGGTCTCAGCGGAATGCAGTAAAGGGGCAGAATGACCTCCCTTGACCTGCTGGCCACGCTTCTTTTAATCCAGCCTATGATACGGTTGGCGTTATGGGCTGCAAGCGCACATTGCTGGCTCATGTCCAGCCTTTCATCCACCAGTACCCCCAAATCCTTCTTGGCAGGGCTGCTCTCAACCCCTTCATCCCCAGCCTGTATTGATACCAGGGGTTGCCCCGACCCAGGTGCAGGGCCCTCCACTTGACTTTGTTGAACCTCATGAGGTTCACACAGGCCCATGCCTCGAGCTTGTCCAGGTCCCTCTGGATGGCATCCTGTCCCTCAGGCATGTCAGTCGCACCACTTAGCTTGGTGTCATCTGCAAACTTGCTAAGGGTGCACTTGATCCCACTGTCTATGTCATTGATGAAGATATTAAACAGTACTGGTCCACCACTCATCAATGAATACAGCATACAGTAATACAGAATACAGCAATGTTACCTTTAGCTGACTGAAAAAGGAGGAATAAAATGAGATGGAAATTATTTCCTGGGTTTTTTAGCTCCTGTGTTGAAAACCTATACTGAAATTGCAAGTGCATCCTCTCTCTGGTCCTCTGAAGGATCTTTAGTACTCATCCTTAGTGGACTTTATTCTTTTGCACATGACATTCTGACAGTGTGATGCTCACAGGGACTGAGTATGTCAGAGCCATTAGCAAAAGCAGAACAAAATGCTGCACTTCTTAAAAATCTGTAAACAATTTTTGGATATGAACAAAAATATCCCCTTTAAATGGGACCTTCATGTCCATATCTGGGGACAGAATTCAGTACTATGCATGCCTGAATCCCTAACAGTGCACTGCCTTTCTTACATCAGAAAACAGAAATGGCTTGAGTTTCTCTTGGTGTCAAGTAGCCATTCCTACATGACCATGACCACATTTCTTTTTAACTCCTGAAAGAAAAAAAATTATAACTTTATAACATATTTATTACTGGATGTAAACAATCATACTGTATGTGTGAAATAAAACCAGACACTTTTTGGATAGGATTCACCTCTGTCTCCTCCCTTACACTTTGTTTTTTACTGAGATTTTGCTCTTTTCTGCATTTTCTCTCTAACCCTAGACAAATGAAACACAAGACCCACTTCACCTGTCCCTCAGTTTCAGACTTTAACAATTACCTGTCTCAGTCACTTCAGGTATGTTCTTCCACTCACTTTACCTGTGCTGCTTTGTCACTTTTGTTCCCTTTTCAAGACCAAAGCCCAGCTTCCCCGGTCTCCATTCCTGATACTTACCCTTCTTCTAGCTCCAGTGTAGTTACAACCAAAAGGGAATGATAACCAGGGAGACAGGGAAAATCCATCAGGTCAGGAGGAGTCAAGGCATGAGAAAGCAAGTAACTGTAAGAAAAGGATTGAACCACCTGCCTCAAGATGGACAATCAGAAGAGCCAAAAAGTGGGCACAAAGACAAGACATGGAAGCCCAGAGATTACATCGGATCTATATGGCTGTTTCAATGTAATGAAAACATCTCTTCTTAACTTTTGGTTTTGCTTCCACTTGATAGCGTGCCATATACAGCCATTAAAAGCTGAGTGCATTTTTACAGCTGCTATTAGAATTGAATTTTACCTTCCTCCAAAAAGATTCCCTGTTTAATAAATTAAATTTCAAAGGCAAAAATAATCACTCACTGCCATGTACATTTCCCTATTTTCACCGTAAAATAAATTAAACAAAAAGTAAGTTTTCACCTGATAATCAATATCCATCAAATTCTGAACTTCAGCTCAAGCCAAAAGCTAATAATAATATTTGAATTAGTGACACACAGCAACACGTCCCTGTTCTCCCTGGGTTCCAGGGCCTAAGCATTTCAATGAATCACTAATGCACTGAATTGCTGAGCCAGATCAACAAAGCTTTCAAATGCACTGTCTTGTTGATAACCTCTATAAAACACAACCATCGCTCAGAAATGCTGATACACACTAATGCACTTACTTCCCAGTACTTCACTATACAGTCCAATAAAAATATTAATGCACTAGAAGTGCTGATGCAGCCACACTAGAGCAAGATTTCCTCACCATAGAATCATCCGGGTTTTCTTCCCTGTGAGCTATGGTTTCAGGAAATGTTAGGCTGGAGCATCCCAAGGAGAAAATACTAAGCAGATCTGTCCTCATCAGTCAGACAAAGTTATGGTGATTCAGAAATGATGACATACTTCTTGCCAAAGAAAGAGAGAAACAGGAAAAAAGTATCCTGGCAGATGAAGGAGAGAGGGGACAACGTATGTTGAGGTAACTATGCTCAAGGATAGAACCAATTTTCTTCTGCTTTAATTTGGTTGCACATGTCAGGTGGTAGGTCCTACAGGGCTAGTAATAAGCGATTACCCAGGTGTGTCAGGAAGGAACTTGGTGATTTGGGGAAGATTGTGAACTACTACCACTGACTCCAACTGGCATGACGCATATTGGCCT
This sequence comes from Phaethon lepturus, assembly GCF_000687285.1. Taxonomy (NCBI): domain Eukaryota; kingdom Metazoa; phylum Chordata; class Aves; order Phaethontiformes; family Phaethontidae; genus Phaethon; species Phaethon lepturus. The sequence goes on from NW_010524070.1 coordinate 6,311, forward strand.
GCCCATTCCTCTCTGTCACAAAAGTTATGTACATTTGGGAACAGAATTTTCTTATCATATAATCTAGAGCACCGTTTAACCACCAGTGGAGATCCAGAGCCAGGCACAAGATGCTTAACTACAAACATGGCTTTTACAAGATGACCTTTATATAGCTCCAGAAATATTAGGAATTGCATATTAGGAAAAGTACCCCAGAAGGACATTTTAAGTCCTGTTGTGATGACATGATGCAGGAGAAGAATGACTGGTTGTAAACCTGATTAGCTTTTCTAAAGTCTAAAACTCTCAATTGAATGAACAACTTGAAATAGGCAATTCCAATGTTTCCACTTCCAAAGACACTGTTTATTCATCACCTTGAAAGGTGATGTCAAAGCCAAATGCAACTGTCAACAACCTAGTTCTGTTTAATGGTACACTTGTGATCTCTGGATATATACATTTGCAAATAAAAGGTATTTTATTAATCAAATAAAGATCAGGGTTAATCTAAACAAGCAAACTGCTTCTAGAAATTGTCATTAAGGTAAGTAAATTGGACACACTCAGGTAGTCATCTCTAAAGACTTCATACATTCTAATGAAGCTCTGTACTATACAAAAGGCAAAGGATATCTGAAAGAAGCTCAAGAAGTTAAAGCAGCTCTTTGTGGTTTAAAATATACCAGTAGAAACTGGGTTGTAAGATTTTCTATATGAAGCAAAAATGAATGTAAAATATTGTTTTAGCGTAAGCGTGTAGATACCCAAGAAGAGGCTTGACGCAACAGCACAATGTAATCTATGGCCAGAATAAAGTACATGTTATATACATTTAGAGGATGTCAAAACTGCAAAGTGAAACTCCTTAAGGTCAAGAGAATAAAACATTTAATTTCAAAAAAGTCTGTAATTAAATTATCACAGTTTAGTCAGGTTGGTTTCCTAAGAAGATGAGACTTATGCAGCGACCATGCTATCTATCTACCTGTCCATCCATGTATCTCTTTGTTCCTCCTCCCCAGCAATTTCTAAATCCGTTCACTTTCTGAGCTTTCTGTCTGTCAAATTCAGGCAGCAAGTGTAGATGTTTCTAAGACAATAAAGTTCCTGTAAGTTTTGTAAATACCTACAGCTGTGAAGAAGAGAGAAAGTCATATCTATGGTGGCTGTGAAGAAAAGGAAGGAAAAATAGCCATTAGTCAATCCTTTTGGCAGCAGCTAATCAGTATGTGAATATAATGTGCACACTGGATAGCCAAAAAGCGTGCTTTTAGCTCTGAGTGTTATCAGATGAAGTCTCTTGAGCCAGGGCAGAGCCTTCTGCTACCACCCAGCCCGGTTCTCACATACACAGAACCCACCCACTCAACAGGCAGTCAGACACTGCATGGAGATTTACTTAGTGTATCACTCCAAATCACTCCAAAATTTTCTTTGCTAAAGCATTAATGGTCAGAAATCATATAAATGCAGATGGTATAAAACATCAAGTGTTGGTTGTAAGAATAAATGACTGAGGTCCTGAATATTTTAAGCTTTTCGATCCATTTTCACAAAGTCACCTGCATGTGTACTGGGTGCCCCTGGCGAGATGCTGGCAGCGGGGGGGTGCAGGGTGGCCACTGTGAGGAGAGGCTGGGACTGCTCTGTGCAGACACGGCTGGTTCCAGCTGGCTCCACAATGGACCCACCGCAGGGCACAGCTAAGCCCATCAGCCAAGGTGGTGGCACCTCTGGGAAAACACATTTAAGAAAGGGCAGGAAAAAGCACATGGGCAGGAGAGGAGTGAACAAAAAGAATGGGAAACAGCAGAGGGAGTACCAAGGCTGGAGGAGGAGCTCCATGGTGGAGCAGACAATCCTGGCAGCCTGTGGAGGACCTGTGCAGGAGAAGATTTTCCTGACAGGATCTGCAGCCTGTGGAAAGCCCATGCTGGAGCAGTGGAAAAGTGTGAGAAGGAAGGAGTAGCAGAGAGAAACCACTATGTGCTGACCAGACTCTCCCCAATGCGCCGCTGTGCTGCTTGGCAGGGAGGGGTGGAATCTGGAGTGAAGTTGAGCCTGGGAGAGGGGGGAGGAAAGGTGTTACAATATTTACCTTTTTGTTTCTCAATACTCGAATCTATTTTAACTGGCAATAAATTAATTTTCCACAAGGGGAGCCTGTTTTGCCCACAACAGTAACTGATAAGCAATCTCCCTAACTTTACCTTAACCCACAAACTTTCTTGTTCCTATTCTTCCTATTTTCTTGCCCTCTCCCACTGAGGAGGAGGTGTGACTGCATGGCTGAGTGGGAGCTTGGCTGGTAGACAAGGTTAACCCACCACACTCTCTCTCACCCCAAATCCACTGATTTTTATGAAAATATTCACATCATATTGACTCCAGAATGGCCAAACCCCAACTCTGAATGCGTAGGTGACTTAGGTAATGTACAGGAACACAGCCGTCACAGGAGTTTGTAACATACAGCTGTCTTCATTGCAACAAAATTGTCTTTGTGCCATTATTCAGCAAATATTCAACAGACTTTTTTCCAACTGGCTGGATGCATGTGGCACATTGAGAATCCAGCCCCTTATCTAGTATTATCTTTAATTTTCAGGTAGTTGAGAAAAGTTAAACAAGGAAGTAACAAACCACAGGGTAATCCTTATGTTAAAAAAAAAGTTACTGAAATGAATCTTGAGTGTGGATTAAACTGATAACAGAGATTTAGAGGCCTCCTGCTGCTAGGAAGACCAGTAGGTGGTGATTTACATTTACAAAAACTTGTTAGTGTTTCTCACAATACCAATTCCCACTATGGTAACAGCTAGAATAAACTCTGAATACAGGATACCTAGACACATACATGTTTATTTACCGCATCCTTTCTGTTTCTCTATAACACTAATAATTCCCTTTTAAATTAATTGAGAAGAATCACCCCTTTCTGTTTCTCTATAGCACTAACAATTCCCTTTTAAATTAATTGAGAAGAATCACCACAAAATTTACAAGCCACCGAAGTCCCAAATTATACTGTTTTTTGAGCACGCAAAGCAAACGCAGATGGCTGTTTGGCCTTCCACCTAGGTGTGCTCATTAACCTCATCAGATTGGATTCAGAAAAATAATGAAGACAATTTTCAATGTTAGAGACCTTTGTTCCTGAAGAAGTTCTTTTTACTCCAGATTTGATGAGTGATAACTACTGTAACACTTTACCAAGAATTACCACATTACCCCACCAGCACTAGAGGACACTGGATCAAAAATGATCTAATAACTACCAACATGTTCTAATATAGAACTTGGACTTCTTATACATAACAAAATTTAATAAGTTACTCCCAATTTATTAATCTACATTACCTTTTAACACACAGAGGTTTTTGTTGCTATCGCTATACACATATGCACATCAATTTTCAGCACGTGTCTGTACCTGCTGACCAAGGACAAAACCCTCCCTTGAAAAGAGAAGAAACTAGTCCTGCACAGAATTGATGCCTTACATTTAGGAAAAGCTCAGAAGGGCAGAGCTGAGAGTAACATGTAGCAGAGTAAACAATAAGGCCACCACAGCAGGCACAACTTATGGTCAATCTGTCCTTCTATAAATCCATTCCTGTCCATCGAACACAATTAAATTTGATTTTACTTGACAGTGCTGCATTGAAACTTCAGAGTAATGCATTTCAAAATGCATTTATGGAACAAATTAAGTGTCTTTATAGCCATTCATACAAATTCTTTTCCTATGTAGGTTATCATTGAACAGATAAAGTTGAGGGCAGATCTGTAATTACTGTAAAGTAGTATATTTTACTCAGCTGAATTTAATGGAGTTTCTATTGAAACTGATTTATTGACATTACCACTTGTTTCACGGGCTTAATAAAGACTGGCAGGATGGCACCTATATTGTCATTTTAGTTTTTTGATGCATTCCACAAAATGTTAAAAATACAAATATATAATCAGAGATGAGCAGAAGAAAACTGTAATGTCACTCTTCAGTCTCGGGTAATAACGTCACACAGAGAGATACATAGGATTCTGTTGGAAAGACAGGCATGAAAATGGACTGTGTTCCTGGAGTATACTCATCATTAAACCTTTCTTCCTTTCTTCTGAATGTTCCTACAAGTACAACTCCTCACTTACAGTGCAGTAGTTCCTTTCAAAGAAAAGCCTTAGAGTATTTTACAAGAAAAAGTAAATTTTGTAGCTCACATATGAGAATCATATATGATACAATATATGATATTGATTATAGAATTCAATATATGATATTCATTCATATATGATATCACAGATACAATTGAAAAAAACAACCCTAAAATTCCTAAGCTAAAAATAAGCATTGTCTCTCTGTAAGCTGGAAGAATTTTCAGAGTCCAAGTAAATGAAGCTGAAGAATTCACACAGAAAAGACATGGAAAAGAATGTCTACAAAATAAACACAATGCAATGCTGAAAAAATGAAGTAGAACAAATGCAGGTAAGGAGGATGGAAACATGAAATTATTTCCAAATACTTATGATGGTCTTTTCTCTTAGAGCTTCTTTATCTAACAACAGCTGTTGATTTCACTGTGAATTGCATTCTGGTCAGGAAGTTACTGTTTAATTCCAGGCTGACTGCTTACGCCCTCTGCAAGACCTCTGGTCTGTCAGACAAACAATAAATGTCTCAGGGAATAGAGAGCCGATAAAGGCCAAAATGATAGTTTTCTGTAAAAGGCCAATGTGATATTTAGCCTTACATTATTTCGAAAGGTACACAGTAGCATAAGTAACAACTTTAACTAAATGAGATTTGCTTTATTACACTATGTCTGCCCGATCAAGCTGACTTCTGGCAGAGAATGTCAACAGCAGCAAGATCAGAGGAACTGATGATGAAAGGTTTTAAAAGGCTAGCACGCACAGGACAGGACTGCTTCTAGCACCAAAGCAGAAAACATTCCAATCCCAGAGACTTTCACATACTAGGAGCATGCCTCTGGCTATGCTGTTTCGGAAAATTTCTGTCTCAACAGTTCAGACATTTCCCAGAAGGAGGTTAGAGAAAAATACATTGTTTTGCTCATGTTTAAAAACAAAATAATAATAAAAAAATATTTTCTTTAAGAAGCTGTAGACTTGCAGTGTGGAAGTGCAACTTGGCAAGGAAATAGCTTTCCAAGAATAACAACTCATAAGCCGTTAGAAAAACTGGAGCCAAGTCCTCCTTAGGAGAGATACTCAAGTTTGTTGCAGCTCACTTTGCTGAAGACTCCATTCACCCTGAGCAGGCAGCAGCCAGGGCTGCAGGAGGCCAGCCAAGGTTCTTCTACAAATGCAGATTCCTCGGTATCAAAACCACATAAACAGTTTGTTCCTCCCCAGGCTCTGGCAGGGTGGAGGAAAAAAAACCAAGGAGTAAAGGTGTAAACAATGCCACAAGAAGGTGGAAAGCAGAGAAGCATCCAAGTTTATGGAGATAAGGAAACATTTGTACATGCTAAAAAAAGCCCTGGACCTCCAAAGCCTGGAATGGAATCTAAAATTTGAATCTCAACATTTCAGAAATAGCTGTTTACTAACAGGAAAGATATGTAACGTATTTGAAAATGTATGTCTTATTTCCATTTAAAAACCCCAATCTACTATTATTTCAGTTACTCCATTAACAAAATTGGTAGAAAATTGATGGATGAACACGAAGCATCTTCCTCACTAATACATTATTGGATTGTCATTATTATAGGATGTAAGTACTAAATCTTTACCATAAGCCATTTAACACAGAAATGCCAAACTAATGCTACATAGGTTACTCCAGTTCCGGTGTTTCCTATTGTCAAAGCACTTTATAGTTTTATGTAGATTCTTTTGGGAATTTTTTTAGCACATCGATACACATGGAGATTATTGGTATTTATGCACAGTTTTATGATGATCTTGTTTGCCTTTACTCTGAGACAGGGAATATTCACCAAAAAAAAAAAATGTGTCATTTCAATTCAAAGGGCAGGAAATGAACCAATTAAAGGACTGAAGTATAACCCAGCAGTCAAACCAAAACTATGGGACCCAGATGATTTTAGTGTTTTTCCTTATTTACAAAATGGGAAAACTGGCTACCTCTGACTTATCTCCAGCTCATCTGCTGGTATCTGGCACCCAATTCCTCAAGCATGCCAGCCTCATGCGCTTAAGCATTTACAGTTTTTACACCTACAGCTAATGTGAAAGATGCAGCTGCTGAAAGCTTTAAGAGCAGGAGGTGTGAAACAATAACAACGTCACATTCTGAAATTGCTATTTACACATTAGTGTAAAAAATATATGTAATCAATTCACTAACTTTTAGAGGGACACGAAGTGCAAGTCCCCTCTAACATGCTTTCAATCTTGCAGCAGCTCTTAGGAGTTCTAAGTACTTTTATGGTTCCACATGTGTATATGAACACTTGCAAGTACACTGGCAATTCAGTACCTGAATGTACCTACATAGCTACTGACTAATATTTTATAATGTAGACATGGCTTATTTTGGAGCAGAGACAGTGGATTAAATGTTGTTCGTATCTTATGTGTTCAAACTAGCATGTTTTAACAAAAATCTTCAAAACAGAGTACATATTTAAAGGAATATAAATGATTAAAGCGGTTCA
>NW_010524070.1:12979-74204 GCF_000687285.1 Phaethon lepturus
ACACCTTCTGTGCTTAAGTTATGCTCTTGTAGTCTCTGCGTTGGTATATAAATACAGCTGACTTGGTTTTCAAATGGAATCAACATCCAAAAGCTCACACCAAAACTTCTGGTTTTACAGCAGTTCATTTATTATGGAAAGACACCTACAGTTGACTAATGGCCAGGTTTCCGAGAAGAAACATTACTTGCTGTTGAAGGACAGGAGAGATTCCCCTTGTTTTTTGGTGCCCCTGATGAACAATGTTAACCAGGACAAATTTGGAAACTGAATCAATTTTGGTTTGATCAAGAGAGCTTAAGATCACAACTGGAACCAACAAAGAGACACCTGAGCTCTAGGGAGGAAGTCAGAAAAGCAGTGTGTCCACTGCCAATCTAGTTAGGTAGTTGGTTGAAAAGGTATGGACAAAATCCACCTTTCCTGTTAACAGTCCTCTACCCTGAAATGTGGATTATCTGTAAGCATGGAAAAAGCCTTGGGACTCCTTCTCCCCCTATATATAAAGTGAGTTTCTAGAGAAGACAGGCAACAGTCTTTTGCTATAAATAGCTGTCATCAGAAAGGACAAGGGTCCTCACTGTGTCATCAAGAAGACGTTAACTGCTGCCCTGCATATACAGCAATTTTGGTAAAAGCAAAACTATATTCCAGATGTCAAATCAGATTGTACTTTGGTCAGTTTTATGCTGTCATAGCAAACTTGTTCAGACAAGAAGGATCCTTGAAATTACTAATGAGGGAACCTAGACAATAAGACAAGTCTAGACCAAACTCATGGTCCTCTCATCTTCCCTCCCTCCCTTCAAATAACAGATTTATTAAGGCATGGACTAGCAGTCTAGGTCAATTACTGGGAAAAGACCAGAGCACAATATATCAATTGAATGACTTTCTACCTCATTAAAGGTGAAAATAAAAGGGATTTGAGCAACAGCAGCCTCTTCTGTGCTTGCTGATGGGATTTGAGATTTGCTATTGATTTTCCAAGTGGAGGCACTTCGTTCTCCTTACTTTACTGAAAGAACATTTTGTCATTAAAATGAATGACACAAAAACTCCACCCCTACAAACCTGAGCCATAGTTGGGTTTTGGGGGGATACGTAGTTATCTGGTATTAAAACTCCTCCTTGTTGACTACTACTGTTACAGGGCTTTCCTTTACAATTTTGCTTTTACTGATACAGAAAAATTAGGCAAAGCACAACGGCCATGTGACTTCCAAGCTGGAAGATACTTTAACACTTCAAAGACATATAAACCATTTTAAATAAAGTTCTCAAACTGTTGTTCTAGTATCTTAATTCCTGATCTGCCCTAACTAAGTATGGGAAAATGAATATTAAATATAACCCCATTAATTGAATTACTTAGGAGCCCATATGCTGAAATAAACAAATATGTAGGGGGAAACATGCATGTTACAAACAATCAGAGGTACCCCTAAAGCAGATACAGGCAAGTAAATCAGAATTTGAGGAAGAAAAAGCATAAAGATCCAGAAACTCATTTCCCTGGCCAGAAGCACTGTGCCTTATAGATCTTCCACTCTGCCTCAGACATACAATTGCTCTAACAAAGTTCCCTCTGAAAAACAGAGATAGCATTTTTGTTCTCATAATCCCTGTTCCCATAAAGTCAAGCTATTTTCTTTTAGAGCAGCCTCCTTCAATTCAGGACCTGCATATTCCTTAACTGAAGAAAAAGCAGAAGTACACAGCATGATACCATTGGTCCTGTATTGCATATCAGTCCACAAGCCAAACTGCTGGTCTGAATGGCTGGTCCAAACCATTAATCAGGAGCACTTGAAAACCTCTACAGAGGAAAACTTCAGTCTGCTGGAACATCCTAGAGTGTTTTTCATTTGTATTTATTTTTAGTTTCCTGTTAATTAACTTAAAATAATACTTTTGCTCTGTTTCTATTCAATTAATTAGAGTATGAAGTTTCTGGCACAAAACAGCATGCTCAAACATGAGCTCAGTAACAGATAAAATAGCACTCTTTGGGGCACTACTTTGTCACAGGCCTAATTAATGGACAAATGCAAACAACATCTAAATTTTTTTAAAATGGCTAAGACAATTATGATCTTAAGAGAAAACATAATATGATAGGCAACCACTGAGCAGAAATATGCCCGGCTCAGCGGGACCCGTCAGCTACCTTGGGCAGAAACAGGAAACTTCCGTGGAGCCCTTGGCACTCTCAGGAACACCGCACACATTTTTCTGGCTTGGCTTCCTTTGTCACTACAGAGCTAATTGTAAAAAGAGGTCAAATGTTTTTTGTGGTATTTCAAATTCAGAGCAAAAGCTAGTACATGTCGTTAATCAAGTAAATTGCTAGGGCCTTATTCTGCAAAGTAAATTGCTTAAGTTATATCTCTTTTTCTGTGGAAAATGGATGGATTTTCAGCATTAAAAAAGTGAAAAAAGTTTATGAAAAAAAATATTTTTCATAAATCATGTGCAACACTAGAAGGATGGGTTGGATGCTTGGTTGCTTTTTAAAAGGTCGTGCATAGAAAAGGGCATGCACCTAATCTGCTACCCTATAAGCTATCCTAATTCTGAAGTTAAGCTTACAGCAAATGTAGCTCACACAATGCACAATTATCTGAATTCCTAGGAATAAAATCACCAACCAAAATTCACAAAGAGACATCAATTGTTGAAACACCCTTCAAAGCATAGTGTAGAAGACTTGGCAAAATGCCTTTCCATTCGGCTGATACTTCCAAAGTGGATGAAGGGAACTAAGTGTTCAAATGTTACTGACGTTCTGTAGCAGCTGCGCACTTTTCATTTTCTTGAGATTAGTCAACAAGGCTGTTTTTAAGAGAACAGCATAGAAGAAAGCCACATTTTTTTACATGCAAGATAGCTAAGATACTAAAATACTGAAGGGTGGAAATTTTCTCACTTATCTTTACCCTAAACCGTATTTCTTGACCATGAATATGCTTTACTCTTTCCTAGATATACATCACAGCAGGCAATAGCAAATTTCAAACTTCCAAACAAACTTTGATTTACTATTCTAAATTGGCTGCTGGAGGCTCCTTGCCTTGAGTGATCCAGACTATTGAAGGAAGCCAGTCAGTCTTATCCTACTTTAAACAGCATTTACACATTTTCAAGTATAATTTGGAATCACAGAACCCGTTCAACCTTCTCCCAGTAGTAAATCAAGAGGATACCTGTACAGAGCAACTTACTTAAAGATTTAACACAGACCCATCACTTCGTACACAGAGAATTCCACTTCTTCCTCTGCAGCTGGAAAGGTAAAATGTAAATCTGCTTGCTAAAACAGTTCAACAAAATGGATAACAACCCAGTTTGCATCTGAAGAGCTAAATGGCTTTGAAGAGTTCACTGCACTTTCAAAAGAAAAGAAGCTGGAGCAAGAAAGACCTCTTTTCCGCTCATGTCAGACTTCAGTAGAGACGTCTGTAAGAACAACTCACTCTCTCACCAGAGGCTGGGTTTGCAGCAGCCTTTCTTTCCCCCTGAGAGCAATGGAATAGTGCACTTTCTCCAAAACAGCTGAGGTTTCTGCAGAATTAGCCAAGAGCAGGTCCTGAGCAGTCTATGAACTGTCTATCGCTACCCTGAACACTAGTGAAGTCAACAGGTTAATATGTTGCAAGGAAAAGTCTAAACATCATTTTTTTGTCTAATTTAATCTTTATGTCAGCCTCCCCGCTTCCTTCTTTCTATTCCTTTGCTCATCTGCTACCTCCTCTCCCATACGTACACCATTAATATAACAAGGCATAGGCTCCATGACCATTCCCACCTCTTTGCTTTCAAGCCTATCCCATCTCCGGACTACCTGTACTTTCTGTCTCAGCAGAAAATTAACTCTTATCAATAGCATCTGGCACAAGAGGATGAAGCAACCGATGTGAATTTTAGTTGCTATCAAACACTTGTAAAGTGATGGAGAGACAAACTAAGGCCACCACAAATATAAGATACTTATTGCTCCTGATAGGCCTTACAGCGAGCAGAAGGAAGCACCTAAGTACAAAACAACTTCATAGGCTGAGATATTATAAAATGAGTCGTAAAATGTATTAATTTGCAAGCCTCTTTGGGTAGAAACACATACTTACTTTACAAACCCTCGTCCGCCTAACATTCACAGCCTGATGTGACACTATCTACAGGTCTCCGGCCTCTAACACCATAAAAATAAGTAATTACAGTAATAATACAGAGTTTTTTGGAACAGCAGGGAGGGAATAAGCTGAGATAGATGTGCAGGAAGAGCACTAGAAAGTTCTGCAGCAAAGACTCAGCCACCTGCTGACTGCATAACAGAGACACCTCTTAATAGGCAAATACAGTCAGAAAGCCAGTAAGTGCAAGTTTGGTTAAAGAGAAGTTTTCCTGCCTTCTACAGACCTATAAATACTGCTTTCATTACTATCCTAACCACTACCTACATACACTGGCAGGAATCCTTTAATTCACAAACATTTGCAAGAGACGGTGCATAAAATCTAATAGGGACATATGCTCAGAGCTTGAAATAGCCTGAGCAATTCCTCTTCGTGGCAGCAGTGATAGGCACATCCAACTAACAGCTTCCCTACTGCTAAGGACATCAGTCCCCATCACTGCCAGAGACAAATCAAATCCAAGCAGATTAGAGAGGAGCTGCTTAGCTTCTGTGAATGCACAGAGGCCCAGCTCAGTTTGCATCTTAGGCTCTATAAGCAAGGAAAAAAACATCAGCAATAAGAGAAAGGAAATGACCGAATGAAGGAGATGAATGGAGGAGAAAGGGAGAGATGGATACCACATTTGCGGGTTTTATATTGAGTTAATGCTGCCCTTAGCTGGCTTACAGAGGCAGCCGCACCTGAGTCTTGCTTCCCTCTGCACAAGACAGTGCTTCAAGGTGTCCAGAAATATTTGTCAGGTACCAGAAACGAGATGGATTTTATGGAGCTTTGAAGGGAGGTTAGGAGGACAGGAGGAAATGAGGTGCTAATGCTGATCATAACAAAAACTGCTGGAGCCAGCCATAATGGGACAGTGGGAGCGTGTCTGAAGTGAAAATGAAGGCGTTAAAGGATGTACCACACTACATCAATGTCGGAGACCGGCTGGTGCCTCTGAGCAACTCAGAAATAGAAACGTGGCACGATTGCTCATGCATGGATCTTTGGGGTTATGGCAGCTATCTGCATCCTCTCAAAAATTACAAAGCAGAAGCTTTCACATTAATGAGACAATTGAGTGGCAAGGTTGTGGGAAGTACAGTCAGAAGACAGAGGTGTACTTTGTAACAAAGACATTCTCTTACTTACCGACTTTGTTTCCCATTTTCACTTAATACATTCTAACTGGAGGGAACAAAGCTCATGAAAAGGTTCGGAGCTGTGGTTAACACGGCATTTCCCAAGCCTCAGATGACTCAGCCCTCTTCAGCAATATAGAACCAAAATGTACACTATCCTCTCTCCCACCACTTGTTTTTAAGTGCCCTGTCACCTGTATTTACACACAGGTCCACAGCCACACCCCTTTGGGCAGGGGTCAAAGAGGCACGATGACACTCTTAAAACATCCGAAGTAAGTAAAATGTCTGTTTTATAAAAGCTTGGGCAGTGATTATTCTTCACTGGGTAACACTTATTTCTGCTTAGTCTAATCTACCATTTTAATTACGCTGAACTGATTAAGGGGGTGAAACCTTACTTGTGTCCTGTCTGCCAGGCAATATAGAGGACCTGACCTGAGAGGTCTGCACCAGACTAAGCCCCTCTGCGTTTTTGAAGAACTTTGAACAGTACGTTGCAATAGTTGTGCTTCTGAGGGAACACAAGATCTCTGAATCTATGCAGTGTTGCTTTGCCCTCTCCAGCACGTGCATGACTCCTTACAAGATGATACACTACTTCCAGGAGCCCCAACTTTCTTTACTCAAATGGTGCAGTGTACTTAGATGGTACCCGTAACTACTTTTAAGGGACTATGCATTGTATCAAAATGAGACTATTTTGTCTCATTACCCCTCTTTTTTTACTTGGTGGGATAGAGTAGATAAACATACGGTGTTAATATTTTACACTGTGAGGAATACAGTCTTTTCTCAAGTCTGTAATAAATGGTGTATCCCATTACCTAACACACAGTCATAAGCAACACTGTTTCTTAGGCACATCTTCGCTTGCCGAGTCCACATGCCATTTTTTGCTCACCTGCTTACCACGACACCTGACCACCTCACAATGGGACTGGATGCTAAATAGAAAGTACACAACCCAAGCAATAAGAAATACTACATACAGCTGAAACATTATTCCTCATTAGGAATATGAGGCTTTAAGTTGCAATGAGGTAACTAGCACTGCAGTACCCTGAAGATGGTTTCTAATAGCCCTTTCTCATAAAACACAGCACACCATAGCACAGGAGCTGGCACATCCAAAGCCCTTGAGATTCGGAAGAGAACTGAACTTCAGCACTTTGAGCAGGAGCTGTGGCCACCAAGCCCTTGGGTGGAAGGGCTGCAGAGGCACTACCAGCAGCAGGTGGCTTCGGACTTCTCTGACAGGCATGTTCCCAGAATGCCTGCCAGATGCAGTTTGAGATGTGCCTAGACTATAGATTTTGATAAGTGTAAGATATGAAAGTAGGCTATGAAGTATAAAATACTTCATGCAGTATAAAATACTGCTTTTATCTCTGTAACTTTAATATATGTTTCATCATTACACCAACCTTTTATTCCCTTCGTGAACTGCCCTTAATTTAATAAATTGAGCCTCGACAATTTGCCCAGGTAGATACACTAGCTTCCTGATTAATGACACTTGTACAACTGGTGGCATGTGGAATCTTGATGAGGTCTGGAAAATGTTTATTTTGCTAATTCTAAGGTGAAGAATTAGTTAAATAGGTCTTTTTTTTTCAGGACTACGCATTTCCATGCATTAAGATGACTTTAATGCAACTGTAAGGCTCAGCCTTTGTAGTCACCGAGAGTTACACTTGTTTATTGCGTCTGAATAAATTTGACACAAGAGCGCTCTCGGGCACTGCCGTAAGGTTTATGTATGCTTGGGTGGTACAATCTGCATTTCTATATTTTGAAATATTTACGTTCATCAATAAAGCTAAAGGGCAGTGAATTAAAAATCAATACAAAAGCAGACTTCTTAAGGCAACAGAGAGGGACTTCATGGAATGCATAATTGCTAGAATTCATTAAAGACAGGTGTGGGTAATGAATTTTAAGAAGGACTCGGTGTTATCATCATGCAACCTCACGTAAAATGGGTAGTAAAAAAAAACAACAAAAAAACCCCCACACTTTGGAGTATGAACTGATAGATACAAAGGTCATGAAGTAACTCCTCTGCCTTTTGAACCTTAAGTAAATTACTGCACAGTTGATTAGGTAAATTACTGAAAGGAGCTGCAGGTCACCTTGATACAGCTCCGTCGCTGTTACAGGCAGTGTGCCGATACGCCACAGGAGGTAATGAGCTAATTCAATACAGCAAAGTCTGCATTAAGAGAGTATTGTTTCCTGTTATGTTCCTAACTTCTTAAGGAAGCTTGCAAATCATCCCTCATCCTTCCCAAAACATAGAAGGGGAAACAGTAAGGTTTTGTTTGCCTCGTGAGAGTCGTGACCTTGGACATCCTTCAGAAAAAGTAACTATGTACAAGTACAAGCATACCTTGTGACATAACGGTCATGGAAAGAAATCCTTCAGACTGAGGCTTTCAGAGACAGAAAAAACCGAACAAGGAAATCCTCTGCCAACACAGGCAGTGACAAGCACATATCATTTCAAATTAAAGCCCTCCTTTAATCTCATCTGAAAACCAGTGTCAGCACAACACTCAAAGACAACTTTAAACAGAAAACACTGGACTGCAGCTAGTTAAGGGAAATCTCATTGCAATTACTTATGGCACTCTGAAAAGCTGTTAAAATTTTTTTATCCACCATCCACTCTGTGTGTGGTCAGTGCCTTGTTTAAAGACAGAATTCAAAAGCAGCATCTACTTAAGTAGTACAAAAAATTTAAAGAAATTCCCAAATACTTCCCATGATACATTCATAGGATTGACTATACTAATACGTAAGCTAAGCTGCTTAACAAGGCTAACATGAACTAGATAATACCAGATACCTAACCAGACGGTAGCCATTTTTGCCAGCCTTTTCTCTAACCAGTCTGACTCTGGGCACTTACTACTTTAAACCCCTGTCCAGTGCAGGGATGGAGGGCTAGGACTACCCTCACTATCCCAGTACCTCGTTCAGTGGCTTTTTTAGATTTCTTCTTTCTTTATCTCACAGTTGTAAAACAAACCATTATTGCATCTTAATGACCTGTAAATCTCGGAAGGCAATGAGAAACTGGATAGCACTTAGAGAAGTGCTATAGCAAAATTCCATGGGGTCTGACTGGCATATTGTACAGCCGTCGGCACAGGGAAGACCTCAGTCACTGAATAAAACCTGTAGAAATAAAAATGTTAGGCATACCAGAGCTTGCTAACCGAATATGCAACTTCACAAAACCAGCATCTTCCACTGGAAAAATTATTTGCTGAGAAATACTAAATACTGTTTTTACTATCACCATCTAAGAAAAATTTAGCTGAAATATCTCATTACAGAGTTCCTTGCCCCAAAGGTGTTTGTAGGCTTTTTTTAGTGTGAACTTACCCAAAATGTTTCCTTGAACTTGGATTAAGAAATTAGTAAACGGCACTTCCCTAACAGCATGTTGATTTATGTAAATTGAAGTATGGGCCCACATTTTCTAACATAAACTGAATGGCCCAGAAGATTACATTTCCTATAATGCAGTGCAGATCTTCCTCTGAGGGATCTGTATGATATATTATAGAAACTGCATAATTCTGAATAATCCCTGGAGTTGTAGTCCAGAAAAGCAGGCCAACCCAAAAGGGAGAATGGAGTACACATCATGCATCTTAACTGCAATCCCCATTTTGTATGTAAGCTTAAATACCAAGCAGGCTCAAAATGAAATACTACAGAGCCAATCAATAACAGAAATTAAGCATTTTCAACCTGAAAAGTATTAAAATATTTCATTTTTGTTAAAGAAAAGTCAAATGGAGCATTTCAGAATTCCCACTATTTTAAATTGTCCTATTTCACATTTTAGTACCAACCTGGAACAAACCCAGATATTCAAATGCAGGCATTCCCACTGTGATGGAAACTTCAAATTTTGCCCAGCTCTAATCACAGTTAATTCCCTTCTATAATTTCAAAGGCAACCCTGAAGTCATGTGTAAGGAGAGTAATTTGTCCTTTTCCTGTGTTGTTTTTTTTTCCCCCTTTTTAAAAAAGTCTCAATTTTCTGAAAAGTGAATGCCTCCAGTGAAGTTTGGAGAGCCACCACTTTGATGCTAATCAAATGTATATGGACATAGCAAGGCACCGAGCTCAGACAGAAGTCAGCAGGTCATCTACAGAAGATCAAGCCACATTAATGAGTCATATCAACATTGACCCATGTAAACAAATACTAACACTTACATGGGAAAAGTATGGTCAGATAGTTCCCCTGGACTGCAGAAGACAATGAAGACAAATCTCAGTGAAATTATGACACTCAAATCCTCCTCTTCTGAACTGTCCATGCACCACCACTCATCGAAACTTGCTTTTCTGTGTGCTTTAGGTAGATGCTTCCCTATGCCGAGTCAGCCACTATTGCACTACCTTATGTCAAACAGTCCTGTGTAATATTAACCTGTGTGGGGAAGTTCAGCTTGGTCCTATCTGTTAATCAGGTTATGCCCTGAAGTATTTATTGTGCTAAGGTTTGCACTTTTAAAGAGGTTTGCATCATCGGGGGGCAGTGCCATTAATAGTCTGTCACACACTCAGCAGCTTAGGGAAAATTTTTCTTCTGGCTGAAGGAAGTTTCCCTTTTGGGATTTTAATGGCTGTGTGGCAGGTTCCTCGTTGCACATTTCTGCTGACAAGCCGTGCTCAGAAAGCACCACAAGAAAGAGCACTGCTCCCCTACCTCCATTTACTCATCTATTATAACCTAGCTGTGCTGCACTGACCACATTTACCTTTGGGGAAAAAACCTCCAACACAAAATGGTATTGCATGAGCCATGAAAGGACCGGAGAGGCAACGAACTGAAACTGGAGGCAGTCAATTAGCGAGAGCCAACAGTGGCTCTTACTCTTTCCTTACCTTTTTGAAAAGCCTGGGGTAAAGGCATGAATCAGGCTGATAAAAACAGGAGCCACTCACCTTCAGGTTACCAGTTCAAACTAAATCCCGAGTCTAAAGCAGCAGAAAGTCTCTGTTATCCCCTGAAGTTATTTGGTAGTTTATAAGAAACTTGCTAGAAATAAGTCATACTGCATGGAGCATTTATTTACTGCCAACTGAACGCCCATCCAAAAGCAGCACTAATGCAAGGATAAAGCACAGGGGACCATCACGGTCCAGCTATACCAAAGCTATCTCACAGGCAGAAAAAGGAAAAGAACCAACCTCCTTCTGATGGAGGTGCCATTACCATAGGAAACTTTAAGGGCTGCTAAAAATTCCCTTTTTTTCTTTTTACAAGTCTGACTTACAGCGGCTGCTGTTTGGCTACTTTCTCACAGAAATACTTCTATTTTACAACACCTTTTATCCTGTATAGCTTTACTCTGATGTGTTTGTAGCTTCCATTCCCCCCTCAATATATGGTCACCAGACTCTTTTGGAAAATGGGTGGAAAAAAGCATCTCCTGAAAACAACCATGCCTTTATTGCATTAGCAGGCAGTACAGTTAAACAGCATGACAGCCACAAAGAGAGGCTTTCAGCAATAAGCACTTTTGATGACATAACAGCAACACTAAGGCAGTGATAGGCACCTGAGGCAACACCCAAACACAGCATCTCCCATCTTTGAAGAACACTGAAAGGTCAGAGCCTTGGAGGTACAAATATAGATATGCACCCATGGACAGGAACGCCTGCCAAACTTTATTCTCAGCTGTTTCTTGAGTATGACATCGAGCACAACAAAGGTGGTCTGTGGTGTGCCCACTGCAGCAGGGTGCTGTGCAACATGAGCTGGCACCAGCTAGTAGACTTGGGCAACCCAACTGGAGCAGAACACTGCCCTCAGCACCATTCCACCACAACCCAGTAGGGTGGGCAGAGCGGTGTGGGGACACCAGTGAGTGGCATTGGCGATCCCCAATGATGACAAGTGGTGAGAGAAGCTTAGGGTCAGCTCAGGGACTCCAGTCAGGACCTGCAGGAGATGGGCTGACAAGCACCCCACCAGGCTACACTCAAGCCAGGACTGGGGGACTGCTACCAACAGCACCCATACGGGAAAAGCAGTTTCCAGATACGAAAACCAGTCCCTTAGCTGGGTCCTGGGCTGGACACTGGTCTCCCTGTGGGGCCAAAATGGGGTCAGGTAGCTGGGCAGGACCAGCAGGGCCTCCTGGTGCCCTCTGCACCCACCCAAATGCCTTGTGCACAGATGTAGCAGAGCACTGGAGCAGCTTTGGTCTCAAAACATATATACAGCATGTGACAGGGAGTTATTTTAAATGCTTCCCTCCATGTTTTGCACACACACTGAAAGGTGCGTTATGATTTTTAGCTTTCTGTTTAAAGCAGGCAACAAGTGCAGAACTGAAGTTACTGGATTAGCAGCTCAGTAATTCTCCGTATTGCCTTCAGCCATGTCAGAACAAATTTGCCTGCTTTTCTGAAAATTGTATTAAATTTGCAGGGCAGCAGGCCTCGGCCACCGCTTGCTGTACCACCCTGGCAAGGAACCCACCCTGCGGCTCAGCCTCCAGCCAGGCAATCCCTGAAGGGGGCTCTGCAAGCCTTCACTGGGCACCAGATATACCAGGGGTACTTGCTTGTGAAGAACATTGTAATTTTTACCTTGCCTTCATTTGAAGCAGACCCGTTTCAAACATCTTTTTCTCCCCCAAAAACATAGTAAGAAGAAATCTGTAATAATTGCCGGCAATGCAATTCATACTTGTAACCAAGTTTCCAGCCAGACTGCTAACTGCTGCTGGCAACAGCATGCCCCCTCAAAATCCGCTCACAGCCCTTTCTTTCCAACCTTTCCTCCCCTCCTTCTACCCATCAGGATTACACACAGTATTTATGACCATAATTACTCTGTGTCTTAGGAGAGTAGCCATCTGTGAAAACCATAGAACACTGATTCTATATTTCACATTAATAAGTCTCATAAATAAACCTGACTTAATTTAACATAACTGCTTCCTCAGAAATACAAAACTTCCAGTCCAGTTTATGATTCCTTGCCAGCTATTTAAAACATTGGGGTGCTTTTTCATACTAGTGTACATATTTTATAGCTACTGCTGCTTTGTACTGTAAAAAGAAAAAAAAAAAAACCACCCACAAACTAGAGAAAAGGTTTGATTCCCCCCCCTTAATTCAGTAGTAATAAGAGTTGAAATAAATGTAAAGTAACAGCAGTGAATTTATACTTCGTTGGAAAATTATTCTTGCTCCCATTATGCTTTGAAAGGCATATTAAAAAAAGTCTTAGCAGCTTCACTCTTACTCATGCTATAATGTGCTACACAAGAATAATTTCTAATATTTTCTATCTGGTATAAAACTAGTTGTGGTGACATTAACAATATTTTGTGTTTAGAGAACTGGCCTGGGGACTCAGAATATTAAAACTAGGGCTTAATATTTGACTGTTATGGATTTCCTGTGCTTTGCTGGGTATAGAATTTTATCCATCACACTAATTAGTTATCTTCTACCTAATTCCTCCTTCATCCTTACTGAGCAGCCATATAGCTTATATATATGAATGCTAACCCAACTATCTCTTCAATTACGCTCTCTCCTCACCTCCCCGAAAGACCTCGCCTACAAAATCAAAATGCAGGGAAAACGTGTTGACATTTCCCTGCATTTCTGCTGACTGCATGTTCTTGGTGCTGGCTCACTCGGGTCAAACAGCATGGTCACGGCCTCTTGGCCTTCCTGAAAACCCACCTGGTTTTCAGGAAAAAAACCCAACCACTGTCTGGCAACCTGTTTGGCACAAGAGTCTTTCTAGAGCAGTTCACAGCTCTTAACCCCTTTGAAATCATATCTTCAACGCTGCTTTCTTATGAAAAGCGGTTTGGATAAATGTTAAGTAAGTAACTGGGATCATTTCAAAAAGCAAGGCATTTCTAGCATTAGCTACAGTTGAAGAGATATTGATATAAAACGCCATTTGCAAAATGTCTGTATGTCTAGCTGTGTGTTCAGTGTGACTGCAATATGCATTTGCATGCAGACCTCTTGTGGTTTCCCACTGAAGGAAGCATTTGCAGAAGGTTTTATAAAGAGTAACGGGTACATAGTGCAGAATCACCATGTGTGATCCAAATAGTAAATTTGTTCTACACCCAACACAATAATCTATTGATTACTATTTAAAACAGATTTATTTGCACCCTATTCAGTGCATTACCTGCCAAGAATCTCTGAGAGAGAACATTCTGGTGATGTACTATTACATTTCAGTCTTTCATATTTCCTCCTATTTGAAGTAACTCTGCACTGCAGCATTTTACCTCATTTACATTAGTTTGCTTATGTCTGTGAGATTTTTGGGGGGTTTTATTATTTTATTTTTAGGAGGACAGTTAAATAGCCATCTCTGCTATTCAGTCACAGCTCTGGGGCACCAGATGCAATTCTTCCTTATTGTAACAGCACCTGAACATGGAAAGGGTCTGAATGGATGTCTTATTCACATTTCCCATCATGTTACTGAAATTATTGTTGTTTGGATGCAATTAGGTCTAGAAATACAGATTCAGATTCCCTCTTAGGTACAGATGACATCACTAGCAGAAAACAGTGTAACAGCAACAGTTGGTTATAAGAAAGTCACTTCAAGGCATAGGGATCCACAGATGATATAGGGCCAGCATAGCACTATTTGTGTAAAAATCCAAATTCCCCCTGTTTCTCATAACTTATAGAGCAAGTACTTGCAGCTTATCAATATTATTAACATCTGTTAATAATGATTTTATTAATTATTAAATTATTAAACATTACGAAATCTCTTTAGTGTTTTCCTTACACTTCTAGCTCCTGGAAGCCTGGAAAACAGCAGAATTTCAGCTAACAACAAAAATCACTTGTGGTCATGGTTTCAAAAAATAGCTAGAAAATACAAGACTTTTAAGACTTAACAAAATAAGATGGGAACAAAAGCATTCAGATTTCTGTTTAAAGTCTCATAATTTTCTAAGTAAAGACTAGAATGTTTGACTGCCCAAACAAGTTGAGCCTTTGTTCGTCACCATAAGTTAAAGAAACTGCAAAGCAAGCTTGTGACCAGCCTTGTTGAAATGTAAATCTCATCAAGCAGAGAAGTATAAAAATATCTAAAGCTCCACTGGCTGTATCTTCAGGTCTCAACACATATTGCAAGTTTTAAGATGCAGATTGGAACTTAAAAGAAATGTTATTAAAGTTCATATGACTAGAAACATTAACATTTTTTCCTCTAGATGAGACTAGGGTTGTTTTTCAAAATACATACTCTTTCTATTTACAGAACTACAAATAAACAGCACTGTGCCAATCTGAGACATAAAAATTGTAACTGACTCACTAGGTTTTATTATCTTATACCAAGAAAAGTGCGGAAAGCAAAGCTGTTAGTCATACAGACATTCTAAAATCTAAATAAGTTTTAATATAATAACTATAATAAATAGGGATTAATATAAGAACTTCCATTTAAACCATAACAGTTCCACCTAAAGTTCAAAGAAATAAAGATGAGAGCATAGTGATGTGCAACTGTTCATCTTCTCACTTGCTTCCTTCCCTGGCATCATCTGCACTTTCCACAGAGATGCTGATGTAGTGAGTGGAACAGTTAGGTACATAATGACGTGCCTTACCAGAGGCAGTAAACACTGGAATATCGTGAAAAGACACAAAATGGTCTGGGAAATGCAAAAATCAGGCACTGAATATAGTCCTGTTCTGTAAAGGCAATACCATCTTCAAAAACATCTTTGCATGTTAAATTTAATAGAGGTGAACAGTCCCACTGACTCCCCTGGTGCTTCTTAAAGGTATGCTTCACTGCAAGTACTTTGCTGAATGCCCAAATGGAGGCACAGTGTCCCAAAGACCTGATCCCAATCTCACAGCAAACTGTATAACACAAGCCATCACTCTGAAGTTAGTGGGTACAAAACTCTACCCCTGTGAATTATGTAGTAATATTCCCGTTCAGTTTAGATAGATCAAATGCCACTGAACTGAAGTAAAAAAAGTAAGAAACAACAGAAGCAGACTTGAAAAATACAAGCTGTTGGTGAATGAGGGAGCAGACAAACTGTAAATGAGCTTTTGAGGTTTCTCCCTAATTAGCCAAAGCAAAAATGGGAAAGATAAATCGGTCGTGACTATAAGGTCAAAATTAAGAGACAAAGGTGACTACTATAAGGTTAGTCCTCCCTTAAAATGATTTAGTATTTTCTTCTGGTGAGTTGGAAGGTAAACATTTCTGAATAAATTACCCTTTTAAGTCTTGATTCATGCTTCAATACTTTTTTTGAACATGTGCTTAAGTTCTCTTGATAGGGAAACTTATTTAATCACCTGCTAAAGTACTTTTCTAAATTGAGACCTAAATCAGCATCTATAAAAGCTTCGTTCAAATCAATGGGAATCTTTTTATAGATCTTACTAAGAGCTCTATCAGTCACTAAGTCAAGGGAGACTGAACCAAGAAGTGGAAAAATCCAAGCTGCTTCTCCTAGAAGAATAACCACCAAAACCTCTGTACTTAGTAATAAATTTCTTTCATCCTCTAATATTAAATGACAGCACTAATAATATGCAATATCGTTATTAAGCATCTAGTCCCGAGCCATCCAATTAGTCTGCTGCAATGTAATTAAAACAAAAACAACATTAACTCAAAAGTGAAATTCACTGCAGTTGAGATGAGCAAAGCCAAAGAATAAAAGTTCATTAGAACTAGATGAAATTCATATCCAGATTGGTCTAAACTCTAGGTAATTAGCTTGAAACAGCTTGGCATTATCCAAGGAGGATATGGATAATTGGGTTCAACATCCCTGAAGATCTGCTATGTTTCTTGTGACAATAAACCATTTATGCTTTGAAGCTGCTTCCCGTTTTCTCAATCAGCCTCATTTGACAAGGGCTATTGACCTGATAATTTACTTGTCAAAACTTGTTAGTCAAGGCAGGACCAAAGCAACAAGGCATGTGGATAATCCAAGAGATTAATTTGTTGTAATGACTTTCAGGGATCCTAACCATTGTAGTGGAGATCAAACACATCTCTGAAACAGTTTAGTCTAAGCTACGGATTACATAGTGGAAGAAAAGAAGTGGATATTATTTTAGCCCAGGTGGCTACAGAAAGATAAAACCAGCTGTAAAGTACATACCAGCAAAGCACCTGATCACTTGACTCCAGATCCAAATGCAATGCAGTCCTCTACTTAAAACACTTATGTATGCTTAAGTTTAGTGTCAAGTTGAATTTATAGTCTCCTAACTCCAACCAACACCATGTCTGAGAAAGGTTGTAGTTGAAGAAGGAACTGATCACCAACCTCTGACTATGGGGATTTGTTAGCCTGCTACTGTGTCACAAAACATGATGTTGCAAAACTGACACAGTGTACCCCTCCATTTGTCTCAACTTCTCTTAATTGAGAGAACAGCTTGCAATTTATTCTAGAAGATGGGACATTTTCTCCTTGAAGGTTTAAGAAGAAATAGCACTTTCCAATTATGCTTCACCTTATCAGTCATGTAGCTGACCCAAAGTAGTAACAACAGAGACCTGACATCTTCCCATTATGCCCAAAGTGATCTTTGGGCAACCCCAAGTACCTCCCACAGTTTCTTCTGATTTATAGTTGACTGAGATTGAGTCAGCTCACTGTATTTCTTAAAACAGTGTGTTGTAGATACAAAAGGAATAAAATCCAGCTCAGTTTAATACTGCTAATCTTATGCATACAGAAATCAGGAATCAAAATCCTAAAACTGTGAAGCTGGATTAAAATGCAGGATGCATTTCTTTTACTAAATGTTGGGAATCTTAATCTTCCAGAACACTTGAAGGTGTGACATTTGAGTGACACCGTTTCCTCTGAAAAAATGAAGTTACGAATGTGTTCACAGAAAAATGAAAAGTAATATTCTGAAGTAATAACATGAATATAAAAGTTGGGATTTTAGGAAAAATTGCAAATATTGTAAGTACCACAAAAAAATTCCATGAGGACATTGTCATTTTGCTACATTGGTCTTGTAAGAATAACAAGGGCAAAAACAAAAGAATGTCTCTCTGTATTCAGCACCTCAAATTCTGATGCCACAAGGAATACATTCCAAAAAGTACAGCAATCTACCTTTTACACAGCTGTTTTCCAGAACAGAAATACAATGTCAAAGCCTTATATGAGTTGGAGAACACATTTGGGTTTATCAGCTACACCATCTCCTCCAGCACTACCCTTGGCAGTAGAAAAGGAAAGGGACTCCAGAACTGGAAATCACCTGGGGTTTCAGTTTGCAGAGTTGCAGGATAGTCAGTTTTTAGCATGCAGAATTCAATCCTACTCCACGTCACAAGTCCCTCAAGCAGCCTCTCTTCCATCAGCCTGCGATGCATCTGAAAGTCTGACATTTGCAGAGAAAAGGCGAAACAAACAGGGGAAACAAAAAATAGCAAACCAAATATGCAAGGCCTTTCACATCCTACTGATGAGTAGATATCACCAGCTATAGCAATAAAAATGTTTTCTTTCCTCAATGCACATGGGAGAAGCAAGCAAAATTTAATTCTAAATGCAAATCTCAGATGAAAAAAAATCTTGCAGAAGGGTAAGGGCAGCAGGGAAATCCTAGAAACAAAATAAAGAGAAAGCACATGAGAATGCATGTATAGAAATCAGAGATAATAACTCAAGGACTTTTGGTGGTTTGTTTTTGTTATTGGCTTTAATTAAAGGGTCTTCATTTTTTCTATTCACATGGTTCATTTTCCGCCTCCCATCAGCCAGCAAGAAACCTGGCCCCTAAAGGTTATTTTTCAGTACTGATAAGATTCATCATCAGTTTTTCCATCTCTTAGTTCTGATTGAGGATTTCTAGTCTCCATCTTATTGGGAACATTGACTATATTGCACAGGATCACATGTAAAATGCACACTGGCTCCTCCATGATAATGCAGGCTTATTGTCAGTTCAGACAAAAAGTTGCATGCTAGTAAAGTTGCTGTACACGATACCAAAAAAAATGATAATTCCACAAGCTACAGATACTGTTAATCAGGCTTAACACGTAATATAATTAAACAGGTTTGCAAGAAGATCTATTTTGTGTGAAAAGAAAGGTCATTTTATGCAATGTGGAGATGTAAGGGAAACCAGAGACTTCATGATTTGCTCAACATTGTCTAAAGGAAGCGAAAGCGAGCTGCTGAAATCACTAAATGAGAACAATTTTAAAAAAGAGCGACTGAGAACATTAGATCAGGCACCCGCTGTTCCTGTGGGCCACTGAGGAACTGAAAATGCAAGACTGCTAGAAGGCCTCCCAGCATGTGCCTAAGGCACTTCACAGCTAATTTACAGAAATACAAGCTCAAAGCCAGACTACCTTGGTGAAATTCTTCAAGGTGGAATATGAGGGAGATCAGTTTAGATGATCTATTGTTCATTTTTTACTGCACTAGATATAAAGCCGTCAACAATTACTTCAAAGGAACTCCAAGCAGCGAGACTTCCATGAAAAAGCTAAGACATCAAAAGTTAAGTGATCTGCCCATAATCATGGGGAAGGTTCTCATAGTGTGAAGAAGAGAATATTCTGCTTCTTGCTGATTCTGTCTCATTGGTATAAGCTTCAAGAACTTTCTCCCCCTCTTTTAACCACCTATGTGATTCTGTAGAATGGACAGGAAAAGAATATATTGACTAGAAAGATCATCCAAGCCCTTTTCTCAACATTTCCATCCAATTAAATGGTGATGGAAGAGAAAGACCATTTTGCAGCAATGAATTAGTGAAGATACTGTGAATATTGTGACATTCCCACTGCCTCATAGCCAGCTTGTTACTACTTGTTTATAACAGGGAATGATGAGAGCAAGAAAAGTCATTCTGTTCTCATTAGATTTTCAAATGTCTCAGACTGAGCTTTTCTGTTGCATCATTCTTTTTGTAGTCATGTATTTACTGAATAGAAACAGAAATGAACGTGTGTGAGAATGGTCAACCACTGGAAGAGGTCCACAGAGAGACTGAGTCGTCTCCATCCTTGCAGGTACTCAAAACGCAACTGGACAAGCACATGAACAACCTGATCTAGTGAGACCTGCTTTCAGCTGGCCTATATAATGACCAAAGATCCTTCTGGACAGAAATTATTCTGATTCTGCAATTGATTATCTTACATTGCTCTTCTACAGTCCAAGGCAGCTGAGAGCACTTCTTCCTCAAGCAATCAACTTCAGAGTAGCAATGCAACTACTTCAGCAGGGGAATGCAGTTGTCATTTGTGTTGATGGAAGCTCTGAGGTTGTCTCCATTCTTTAAGTCAGATTCTACTAGAGTCACTCAATGCTTCACACAGAATTCAGTTGGACACAGATCTGGTTCCCTGAATAGGAAAGACTACAAAATCTGCTGGTACTGAGTATAACAAAACCAAAAACCAGGTGGACAAATCAAAAATAATGATACAAAAATCTGAAGATCTCATAGGCATAAGACAGAACGAAGCCCAACATGTGAAAGAATTACATATAGTGCCTGAATTACAACTCTAAACTTCAAATTCTTACATATACTTTTTGCCTGACAATGCAAAAAATGTGGTATTCTGAACCTTCTATGTATGCAAAAAAACTTACCCTGAAAATTATAAACTTCAAATGTGAATGCAGAAACCATAAAGTACAGGTAGTAAATTATCTTAACTGCTTTCAACATTCGTTCTGAACAGCACTAACTAAAGAATGTGGAAGATTTTATCTGAAGCAAAGCTGTAACACATCTCCTGGTTTTATTAAGAAGTATTTATACTTTTAGTAGAGTGACACCTCCCAGACATTTTTCAGTGCATGAAAATTCATCAGAATTCAGGATAAATGCAAGTGCTAATGTGATGTTTTTAATGTAGCAGCAAGTACCTCTTTGGAGTCTGTAAAGACCAAGAAGTGTTCTCAGACCAGGAAAGCACTAAAATGCAGGTAATGAGCTGGGAGTTATTTTAAGTTACCAGATCTATAGAAGGTAGGTTACAGTGTTCCAGAGTGGAAAATGATCTGCCATTATTTTTGCCTCTTCACAGAAAGGCAAGAGCCAGTGCCCTCAAGTCAAACTCAGAAACAAAGACTCAATTCAGAACTAATTCTTATATATAGTCAGAAAGGTACACATCTTGGATTTGTTTATTCTTCTCTGAGGCTTGACTACTGCTTTCATTTTGAACTTTACTGTTGAACTCACTTTGCACAAGCTATTTAATTCACCCTAAGGGACTTCTCAGCCACTGCAGAATTGTTAAGGACACTTTACCTTGCAGTCATCCATCTTCATGTTGCCGTGGTGGCACCATCAAGAATTCCACAGATATGATAAAGAGATTTTCCCCCCAGTAACTTGTCCTTTCTAAAACTCAGTTTTACTCTTATTTACCCTCATGTTATCATATTTGTTTTCCTCCACTATATTCTGCCAGATTCTTAAACCATGCTGCTCACAATTACCACCATGGTTTTTCTTACCCTCCCATTCCTCTCCCGTAATTTTACATGAACTCCTAATGGTATCAGAGGATTCAGAACCAGATTTGATAGATCTTAGTTGAAAGGCAGGTAAAGGAGAAGTTGTGACCTTTTGTTATGGGGCATAATTTAGTGAACAAAACCAGCCTGCACTCCTCCTTGTGCTTTCTATTGCCATACCATATTGTAGACATGCACAGTCTCATATATCCCGTTTACCACTTCTGAAATTACTTGTTTCTTTCAAACATCAGTGCAAATTGTTTTATCAGACATATTTGCTTGACTTCTACCATGATGAATTCATTCTCATTCTTATGCATGTTCAGCTTACCAAGTATCTTAAAATATTTCTTTATCTTCCTTACTACCCAGTGGACCTCACAACTTCTCTCTTCCTTATCACTTTTTCCAGATAGTTAATGGAACTTCCAAATAATCTTCCAGATATTAAATAACAGAAATTATTTATTTTTCTTAATGTCCTATTTTCTTATAGGACAACTTCATGGAAGACAACAGAAGTAAGTTGTACCAAGCTTCTGCTTATTAGCACTTACCTACATTTCTCTCAACGATTTTTAATCCAACTAATAACAATGTAGCAAGCTGTCTGGTCTGAAGCACTCTACCAACTGTTCCACTGTAATACAGATAGCTTGCTTTGTTGTTTTTTTTTCCCCCCGTCCCATCCAACATGCAATACAGAGTTAAACACACCTGAAAGAAAGAAATTATTTTTACCATCATGACATCACTGAAATCAACCGAGATATGGCAGTTTAACCAAGCTGAGAATATGGTCCTATTTATTTTTGTTAAAAATACACTTTTCCTTATAGCACATTAGTAGTCTAACCAACTGACAACTACGTATTTTGCTTCAGCTGAAATTGCTGGTCACAAGCACCATTAAATACTTCAGCACGACCATCCTAAAACAAGGCAAGGCATTCTGTTAACTCTATCCTTGAACCATACAGTCTCTTAGAAATTTCAAGAAGCACTGAAAATCCAGGAGATTTTAGAGACAGAATCACAGTTTATCATGGTTGTTGGAAATTGCTATATATCATCTAGTAACTCCGTACTTGTAAAAGCCCAGAAGAAACTCAGTCCTGTGGTATGAAAACGAAATAAGGGCAGGGGGGATTTAATAAAGATAAAAACCAGATTTAATTAAAAGAAAAAAGGCAGCTGATGGCAAGAGGTGGAAGCAGGGCACACCGTCAGGTGAACCAAGGGAGTCTGGTTCACTAGAGTCTATTTTTAGCTAAGTGGTTTTTAATAATGTCTCATCCAGAGGCAGCAGCAACCGTGGCTTATGTCAAATAAACTGCAGGGAAAGGCCAGGAGAGAAACACACACCTTTACCCTGTTACCGACTGAGTCAATGACCCACATTGAACAGCTGCTCCCCACTTCACTGTAGTTCTCTAGATTAGGGGGCTTGCCAGGAGTCAAGGTTTACACCGACCTGCAGAAATATTGGTGGCCACTTGACAGGTCTCTAGCCCAATATCATCCTTCAAGAAGTACTACTGCCAACACTAGATCAGCTCAGTCATGGTTTGGTCTATCTTAGTTTGAAAATGTCCAAGGATGGAGACGCATCAATCTCCATGTACCTTATCACAGAGCTGCAATACCAAACAAATGAAGAAGCTCTTTCTAAGTAGTCTGAAGTTTCCAAGATGCAACCTCTGGCCACAGCACCCTTGACACACCACTTGCAATTACTGGGAAGGGTTTGGCTCTGTCATTTTTGTTACTCCCTTCAAGGGGTTGTCAGGTTGTTATTAGTTGGCCTCTTTACTTCCCCTCACCAGAGTATACAAATGCATTTCCCTCAAACTTGCCCATAATTCATGTGCTTTCAGCCCCTAGCCATTCCAGCAGGTATATCCTTCTTCAGTTTCTTAACATCCTTCATGAAGTGGGAGACCCAAAAATTAGACCCAGCATACCAGGCAAAGCCTTGCCAGTCTCAAATAGAGAGGGATAATAATTTCCTTCAATCTGCTAGCCACAGTCTTCAGTATGTAGCCCAGAATGTAGTTCACGTTATTCACGTACAGAGAGCGCTGTTGGTCAATATTCAGCATGGCATCCCTCATAACTTATAAGGCCCTCACAGCAGGATTGCTACTCAGCCACTTGGTCCCCAGCCTGTACAGATACACAAGGTTACTCTGCTGCAAGAGCAGAATTTTGCTGTTCTTGTTAAAGGGTGTCCCTTGGACCACCTTCAGGCTTCTCAAGATGCCTCTGGGCTGAAGCTCTTCCCTCTGGCATACCATCAACAGAAGCACATAGTTTTCACCTCTCAGGCTTTGCAAGCAGAATTGGTCACAGCTGTAGCTTTTCCTGTTAAAAATTTATTCCACACTCCAAAGAAAATAACAGCTCCAGCATTATAACTGCCATTCCCAAACAAGATGTGTTAAGTGCCTCAAGCATCCTCCTCAGGAGCAAATGCTTGAAGGGAAAGTTTTTTCCCCAAGGGAATTACTGTGTGCAGAAAAACGTTCCCATACATCTAGCCAAAGATTCAGCATCCAATTCAAACGACACGTGCTATAAAACAGGAAAAGCCACACACAGCAGCTGGTATTTTAAAATGTGGTTTGGGATGCCTCTGAAGCATTAAAGAACCTCTCCCAAAAGACACTGTATTTCTGCTGATAAGCTCTAGCTTTCCATTCCAAAAGAGCAGAGACCTATTAGATCCTGTATGACTGTAGCCTTCCACAAGTACAGGTTATCTTGCACTTTCCAAAACCAAGTAGCACCTCCTTCTGAAACCACTCAAACCGTGTTCTGTGCAAATAATTTTAACATAACCTTATGTTTTAGAAACGGAAATAACATCACTGTCTAACTCTTTGCATTTTAGGATAGTCATATCCCAGGAACTTTTACTGCCTAAGTAAAGTAAAAAGTACTACTACCCTTGGGATCTATTTTTCAGTAGTAAAAAAATAGTAATCTACTATTACCCTTGTAATCAACAAAACAAATAAGTGCTGATTCCACATTAGTTCACAGAGACATACTTTTCCCATGATGGTCTGCAAAGACACAGAACTTGCCTGACCATCCTGAATCAGGCAATTCAAGCCTGCCAGGCATGCAATGGTTAACCCTTTAAAAGCACTAACTGATGATAAAAGCAGTGGACTACAGCAGAATTATTCAGTTAAACCAGAATGATCTGAAGGCCCTGAAGGAATATGGATGGTGCAAGTACAGTTCTTTTTCAAGATCATCCCTTTTTAACAGACATTTCATTTTAAATTGAAGCTATGGAAAGGGAAGGGTTTTTAGCTCTTTATTCCCAACAAATAGCTGAATTAGACTTGGAATAGAGATTTTTATGGCTAATGCAACCTGACCTGTGACTGTACCTGTAACATCACTGCACTGCCAAACATTATACACGGTCAGATTAGAGCTAACACTTTGCACACTTACTTTTTAAACAAAAAGTATCTGTAAAACACAAGAAAACATCTTTCAGATCCACCTATAGATCCCACCCAGTTTCCTTCTTCTCCATCTCTGCATAAGATGTCAGAAGATGCTTGTCTTTGGGTTCCCTCCCCCCTTCTTGAATTCTTGGCAGATGGAGGGCTACTCTCTGTTTTCGGCTTCCGCCACCAGGCTCACATAGTTAGCATACCAACTGCTGTGCAGTACCTACTCTGTGAAATGAACTATTGGTTCAGGTCACATTTCTATCTGACAAGTCTCTACATTTTTTAAAAAAAAAAGTTATTTGCCTTGGTAATCCCGACGACAGATTCAGCAAAAGCACTGAAGATCAGAGGCTCACAGGCAACCGTCCACCGCTTTTCCCTAAGCTCCTGTATTTGCCCACTGTCCCTTGAATCACATCCAAAAAAACACTGAAGGCAGATGAGAAAAGAGTAACTTTTTTAAGAATGAAGAGTAGTGAATGTAGTCCAGCCAGGGGCTTGCAGGTAGCACAGACAAAGGAAGTTGCTGCTGACTGACTCTTTCAAGGTCATCTGTCTGACTGTAGTTTGCTTTCCTTCATCCCAGGCTTGCAAAATCTGTGCAGACAGCTCCAGAGCAATGTGCAACAAAATGCAAGTCGGCATTTCAGTCCTGAAAAAGGGCAATACGTCTCTGTGTTACAGAAACAGTGAAACAGTGTGGTATAGCCCCTGGCTCCTCATGCCCCTCCAAGATTCTTTGAAAAAATTATGCAAAACCACCTACTCTCTGAAAGGAAATCAAGCAATTTAGAGATGATTTATCTCTGCCACACACCACTTAACTGGAGTGCATGTTTTGCCTTTCTTGGAGATTGAACACGATGAGGATATTGAATGACTCTAAAAAAACCCTCAAGCTAAAGCCATCAGCCTTCAGAGCTGGCCAGAACAGTCATCACCATTTAAAGCAGCATGAAACTACTGGAGATCCCCAACCAGGCAGCACTTACACACACTTCAGCCTACCAACTTTCCCTGGAGCGAACCACAGAAATGCTGCTTTGGCTGCTAGTGCGGAGCCTGAACTACTCCTGCATTTGAGGGAAAGTTGAATGGAAATGGAGGAACAACTTAAACTCCTGCTACAGCAGCATGTGAAGGCACTCCAAAGATAGGCTCAAACCCCAACTAGCATGGACAAGAGCTACCAGTCCCACTATCCCAACTATTGCAAAAGAAGAGACTGGAAGGTGGTTTGTTGTTGGGTTTTTTCCCTACGAAAGAAGTAGCAGCTTACTTACATCAGTTTCCAGTTGTCAATGCAAGGTCCATCTCAGTCAGCAGAGCTCTTCCAATTCCCTGATGTGGCCAGCCCACAGACTATGGAAGGGAATGGTCCCCTCCCAGTCCAAAAGCAGTATTTGCTTCTCATCTACACCACTGTGGAGTTTGTACCAACCTGCAAAGGCCCCACAATTTGCTTTGAACCTTTCTTCTTCCCCTGACAGTGATGCAAAGAGAGTGTGAAACAGCTTTTCTAGCACAAAATGCTGCAATGCAAGTTCAAGGCCAAGGTCTGAGTCACCCTGACTCCCCTAGGGTGTCCCCACACCCTCTGCCTGGGGAGCTTGGTCTAAGCTCAGCCCTGAGCCTTCAGTCCCTGCCTCACCTGTTGTAGAGATGTGCCTGTCT
This sequence comes from Phaethon lepturus, assembly GCF_000687285.1. Taxonomy (NCBI): domain Eukaryota; kingdom Metazoa; phylum Chordata; class Aves; order Phaethontiformes; family Phaethontidae; genus Phaethon; species Phaethon lepturus. Next base: position 39,001 of record NW_010524070.1, read on the forward strand.
TCAGCTGCAGCTCGCCCTGTGCCTGGCAATGGACCTTGTTGATCTGGACCCTCCTCTGCATACTGACATCCCAGCTTGACCTCAGACCTGCCTCACTCACCACTATGGACCTGCCTGGTGTCACTGGATGTGGTCCTGACCCTGACTTGTGCTCTCAGCTTGACTTCGGACCAACCTCATTACCACGGATATGTCTAATGATCTGGACTCTTGGTTGACTCTGACTGCCACCCCCAGCCTGGCCCTGCTTGCCTCGCTGGGGTAAAGTAGAGATGCACCCTGGCCAGCCAGACCCCTGCCTGCTGTGTTATCGTACTCAGGTGTCAGACCCTCATCTTTAAAGAGGCACAGCCAGCCTTCACTGCACCCCAACATTCATGTTAGAGGTGACATATCCTGAATTTATCTATTACATGAACAAAACAAGCCCAAGCTGTGTGCTAAAAAAGAACTGGATAAAATACACATTCATGAGGCAGAAGGTGAGAAAGAAAACCTCTAGTATGCTTCAGATGTAATTTTTGCCCTAGATGGAAATTCTCAAATGACTCTGTCCTATGAAGTTTCTGTGCTGCCTCTCTCCTGTAACACTCCCTCCTCTCTGGCCTGCAGTGACTGCAGGGAAGCAGGCAGCTACCTGAAGCCAAGACAGTCTTCTGCCAGAAAAGACAGTTCACGCCTTAGAGACAATGGAGCTTCCTCAGAGAATCCCTGTTGTCTCCAGGACTTTGCTGCATTTTAGAAAAATGTTCCTTTTTGTGAAGAGAGGTAGCTTAGCAGCTGACAGAGGTTCCAACTGTGCAAGACTCTGTTATAGTAACTGCACGAGCTGGGACTCATTAGCCAACTGTACAAAAATACAACCAAAAATAGAGAGGATAACAGCCTTCCCTCTTTCAAAGAGTGCTCTTCCAGCACACAACTACAAGCTGCATATTTTGCATAGCCAAGGAAACTGGGGAGCAGATCTTCAGAGACTCAAACCCAGTGCAGGTCAGCCTTACTTCAAAGGAACTAAGGTCAACTTATAACCTGAATGCAGCAACTTAGGATTTCTGGGGTCAGGCTTTGCTGGGTCCAACAGCAGAGCGTATAGACATAAGGGAACTCATCCCACAGCCATAAATATTAAAGGGAATATCAATATACTTTAATTTTCTCCCTAAAAACATGCCCTCTTAGTTTGTTACTTCTATGTATTTTTATACTCCCTGGAGGAAATGACAACAGACCTTCAACTTATCAGCACTGGGAGAACCTGCTCTGATTATTCAAGTTGTCAAATGGCGGCTTTCCAAGTTGTGGTTGATTGACATGTTTAACATGCTTCTCTCCACCAGAGCCTATTACCTGATTTCATAAACTTCAGTGCCATCTGTCCTGCTGTCTGTGGAGTAAAGAGTACATTTTGATTGCAGTTGCCTACATGCCTGGACAGACTTCCCTTCTTGGACCTGCTGCCTTCTGAGCAGAAGATCACTCCTGGCAGATCACACCACCAAATGTGACTACGAAAGGAGGGATGCATTCAGAGTAGGTAGCATTTATCTTTGGATCACTCTAGGTATGTCACTCCTCTCCCAATAGTAACAGACTCTTCATATGTTCACTAATACTGACTTGTAAGTAGACAAAATATGCAGAGTTTGAAACATAAGCCTCAAAATAATGTCTGAAATCATCCTGGGAACTGCTGAGAGCACACATGGTTCTGGATACAGCTTCCATCAAACTGGGTATCGGGCAGCTGAAGGAAACGTGCCCAAGCATTGACGTTCCCACACCCAAAAAGTAGGAAGGGGCTTTGAAAATACACACATTCCTGCACATAGACAGCAGAGAACAGCAGGAAACTCAATCGCTTTCAAGTAGAAGATAAGAAATTCACCACCCATCCGTTTCTTACTTGGGTGTAATTACTGAGCATTACAATAACCTCATTGTGTTGCTTATTATGCTAATCTTAATTGGCTTGCTGTTTCTTTGCATACTTTCCCATCTGTTTGTCATTTTTGTTGGTTGTCTCTGCTTTGACACATTGACTGCAAATTCTTTTGAGTTAAGGAATGGTTTTCTGTTAAAGGTGCAGAAAGCCTGGTCTGAGGAGGTCTTGGTCTCTGACTGGGGTTTTCAGAAATCAACAAAACACTCACAAATTAGTTAGCATCAAACATATCTCAGGTTACTTTTGTGTTGCCATTAAATTAACTTCCACCTTAAAACAAATGGTACTAAACTGAAAAGGACTTCCCATAATTATCAGTAAAAATATACCAGCTAATAGCAGTAGAATAAATCTGTAACATCATTTCCCTTTCCTTTAACTCTTTCTCTCCCCTTGTTTTTAAATATTTATTGAGTGATATGAGTGAAGCTGTCTTCTGTTTGATTTATCTGAAGATCCAACACTTCATAACAACTAAAGAACCTGTGAGCAGCAGATGTATAGGTTGTTAATGGTCATGGCAAAATAAACACCACAAATCAGAGGCTTCTTTAGAAAATGCTAGCTTCTATTTTGGTCGTTCTCCCTTCATAAGTTTGTTCCCCGAATACCGCTTAAATCAGTAAGGTCATTTCCCTGAGGTAGCACAAATGACTACAGGGGACTAAGTGTCATCTGAATGCTGAGGCCTGGAAACCTCCTGCCAGAAGAAGATTTCCAAATCCATGCAGTCAGAGTCCCTAAAGGACACTCTGTTAAATAATGAGCATGCATCTCAGCTTGATGGAACTTCTGTTTCTATAATTGTCCAAAGTGGATTTATGCTAACAACCATATAGATGCAAGAGTATCAGGACAACAGTGTCCATCTATATGAGGAAGGTAGCAAAATTGTATAGCAGATTTCATTACTAGTTTGTATCTTAAAACAGCAAAGCACTAAGTCAAAATCTAAACAAAACCTAAAAGCTTCCTTTTTTAACAACAATAACAAAAACCTTTCCCACACCTTCTCCAAAAGAAAACCATAGGAAGCAAAATGTAAATCAAAATCCGTTTGATCTATATTGAGACTGATCATGAGAACAAAAACTGACTCCTGACCAGCTCTAGCAAATGCTTCCTAAGAGAGAGATCAGATGGTGCAAGAGGCATGGATCTGCTCTGTATTATCTCCAAATGCTGACAAACAAGCTGCCAGCTAGCTTCAGAGTTCAGAATTTAGGGGTAACACAATAAGTAAAATTAAAACGGCTCCTCTCCATATCCACTTCACAGCATTTTGCCCTAGTTTGCACTTCACCTACAGTGTTGAGTTGCCTTGATCCACACTAGGATTCACAGCCCTGCCTTTCCCCCAGCCTCTGCAAAATGTTCAGAAGCAGCTTGCTAAATCAGTAGAGAAAAAAAAAACCAAACCACAAACTTGTTACCAGAGACACATTAAATGAGTGTTTTTCTTATCAGTTTCAGAAAGTTTTGGATCCAAGTTTGCTACCATCAGGAGACAACTGCTTCCCTGCTCACAGACAGGCAGAAGGGTCGCGCCAAGACTCAGACCCAGAAGTCATTTGGACATTACAGCTGTATCACATCTACACAAGGATCTGAAACAAAACCCTTCATCAACGAGTCTCAAATTCCTGGGGCTTGAAATCCAGGCTGAAATTAAGATTCTACGTTTCAGCTCCATCTTGAATTAGCAATGCAGCAGCTAAGCCTCAGCATGTCCGAGCAGTATGTGGTAGGAGTGAGAAAAGGGCACAGTATAAAGTCTCCTGCTCTGCTTACTGTCACCGGACATGGATGCTCATTCTCCAGAAGCACGAGACTTCGTAAGGTGCAGAAATACCAACCTCTGTGATAGGAGCGAGAAGGTAACACGTGGAGGAAAAAGAAAATTGTTAACCACAGATGCATACTTTACGCACTGCTCTGTTCTGGTAAGATGCATCTCTTACCCTTATCTTCTGATGTGGGCCCATGCTGAACCCTGTGAGCACCAACAGGCCCACCACGGGGCAATCAGTTTATAAAAAAGTGACAGCAGAGAGCCTGCATTCATCCAGTTATTGCTCAGTTTACAACTCAGTGATGGGCTTTTTCTCCCCTGACAGTTCAGAAATCTCATTTTGAGATTGGAAAAATCATGCTACATTTCTCCTGTCTGTAACAGCAGCACAAGTAATAAAGACTCCGAATTGCATATTCAGGACTGTGCCTATGAGTTAAAGTAGCAGATGCTCTAGGCAGAAAAGACTTGCAGGCCACTCTTGCATAGTTTTACAAGGTTTTGCAGGGAGAAGCAGCATAAAGACTTGTATTTGTCAAAATAATCAAATGTCTTGAAAAAACACTAGGGAACCATTCTGGAATAAGGATGGAGTTATTTTTACTTAGTCGCTTCCCTGATCAAAACCACACTTTAAAATATATATTCTCTGGTTTTAAAAATCTTTGAAATATAGCATGTAACTCATCAGAGATAGCAGCATGGAAGGGAGACTGCACCAATATCTAAATGTCTGGACAGAAAGTCGATAAACACAAATATCAACACAACCCAGCAGTAACAGGAAAGAGTAAAAAACTGGCAGAAGGCAGTTTGGAGCCAGTGTGTGCACCTCTAAGGCTGCTTTTTCAGCTACATCACCCAGGCAGCAACACAACAGATTGCTGTCACTGCCACCCCACAATGCAGCCCCATGCCTTTGAACCCACTCTGATCCAGGTCAGAGACTAAGAGGTTGCCTCTGCCAGCATCACAGTAACTTCAGAGCTAACTGTTATTACTAACGATCCTCATTGACTTTATGGATAAGTAGATACTTTTTCCTTTTTTCCTCACTTGCATATCTTTCTCTATTGGGAATGAGTTTAAGTGCTCTGCAAAGTTTGAGGCCAGAGTGGCTGTACCCAGGCAGAACACGGAGAAGTATTTGTGCAGGGCTGTAAATACAACCCTGCTGACAACCCTCAGTGCAGATTCACGGCTCTTCCTACCACTTCAGGCTCTTCTGAGCAGAGACTATGAGTCACATCAACCTGTCAAATGGCCTAAGGAAAGCGCAGAAAAATGATGCAAGGAGAGGTGCCAGACCAAGCACTCCTTAGAGCCTTTGGGATCAATGCTAGTGTTTAGATCTCTAATGTAAGTGGTTCAGCTGCAGCTTTGCCTACACCCAACAGCAAACACAAAAAAAGCACCTGCCTCTTCATCACACCCAAATCTTGTATTAAAGCTGTCTTTGGAACGTGGTCCCTGTTTGATACTTAGGCAAGTTATTTAACCCCACAGGACGCAGTTCCCTGCAAGGGAAACTCCCTTGCTTATTTTTCTTGCCTTTTTACATTTTTCTGGGCAGAAAGTCTTTTCCTAAGTGCTTGTACAGTACCTTTCACAACATTGCCCAGTTCCAGCTGAGACACCTCAGTGATGCTGCGACACACAAAAACAATCCAACTCTAATCTGCTCCATGTGTGGAGTCTGCTTCTAACACAAGCAGGTACTGCACTGCATGGGCATAACCCTGCGACAAAGTGAAAGGCTAACTAACAGCCAAACCCCAAGACAGAATGCCCAGGAACACATGAAACACTTTCTGCTACCCTGCCCTTCTTGAAAAGTGAAATTTGAAAGAACCAGAGATGTTGAGCAGTATGTCAGTCCAAGGGTCCATCTCCTGAGCAGGTGCCACTGGCAGACTGACCCTCCTAAGCATTTTGGCTGCTGGGTGCTATGCCAGGAAAGCTCCATTAGTCTGAGGTCAAACGAGGCTGAACAGAGCTGGGAACTCTACCAAGAAGAACTAGAGTAACCCTCCCTCTCCTCTTCCCATCCCTCCTTTTCTGTGTTTGCCTAAAGGTGTGAAGACAAAACAAGTTTGTGTTTTGCATATTTTAAACGAATTGCTTTTCTATTTCAAAAGATATTCCTGTCATCAGAGAGTACATACAGATCACATCCAGCAATAGCTCCTTCACATTTAAGTCTTCAATCTGGTTGTATAAATATGAATACTGTGGAACAGAAAACACTCTGACAGGTACATAGGAAGCCTGACAGGATAACCACTCCTCTGCCTACATGCAATAAGTCATTGGGTAAATAACTGTTCAAGCTCGTGGGCTTTTTTCTTTCTAAATACATTCTATTTACTTGATCATCTGTAATGACTCCTCTCTGAAATTATTAAGCTTTATGATGTAGAACCATATTTAGATGGGATTACATGTACCCTCGTATCAAGAAATAAGATGGCATCACTCACCTAACACTGTCACTTGGCATAAAGTATTCTCTTTTGCTCAAATAATGGCTAAATTCCAATCTTCGTGCCTGCAGCAAATAATACCTTAATCTACAAGCTATCCCATATTCCTGGGGTCAGCCACAGAGCAAGGTGATACTCTTCACATTCTTTACAATTAATGCTCTGAAATCTGGCACTTTATGGCCTGAAGTGCAAAGAGAGATTCAAAACCATCTATTTTTTTGTGCCTAAATGGAGATGTTTTTACACAGCCTCTTTCTCAGGAGAAAGCCCAATATTTTACTCACAAAAGGTTGCATCAAGTCAGAACAAGCTTCCACCTAGAACAGCGGTGAATCTCTAACCCCATCCTACACCAGAGGAAAGAAAAAGTGCAGACAGAGGCAGCATACAGCATACTTCCACAGAGCCCTGCCTCGAGCTCCAGCTCTTAGGCACTTCCTGAGTCTGAAGTGTCTTCACATTTCATAGCCTTTATAGGCTTTATTCCCAATTTTCTCATTTTTGAGCTCATGCTGCCCACAGTATGTCCTGTGGCAACAACACCCACAGGCTTGGACACATGTTTTTCAAGAAACCATTCCTTATTCACCCTTTTTCATGCAACCCCTAATTTTACACTTAACAAAATCTATAAAGTCCATCCTCATCCAACTGTTTCCTAGACTGAAGAGATCTACTCTATTTAACTACCACTCATCTAGAAGCCATTGCCTACCTCTGATCCTCCTGTCTCCCTTCTCTGCATGTTTTACCAGGCTTTTTGAGATGAGAGGCACCAGAACTTCACACAACATTCAAGATACAAGTGTCTTATTTTTGAGACATCAATGCCCTTCAAAGGAGACTCACAGCACAACAGAAAAGAAGCATCCAAAAATCGCTTGTTTTTTTCAAAGTCTTGGCCTTTAGTTCATTTGTATCTATAGAAAGACACCTTTTTTCACAAGCTGCTTTACTATCTTTTTAGATAGGGAAATTTCAAATTAGACCAGCAATTCACTTATTCTTATAGCTTATCTCTGACAGGGACAGATGCTTCAGAGAAGGCAAAGTAAATTCTAGAGTGCACAGTGAAATAACATATTCCACATAGAAACTGTCTTCCAAACTCCCTAAGTGTTTTAAATTCTTAACACATTAAGATTTAAATTTTTATTATGTGCAGGAAACTCAGGAATTGAAGACACTCAAGAAACCTAAGTATCCTCAATGCCAAAGTCTTTAGAAAAAAATGAGGAACACAGGATCCCAAATTTCATTTAGAAATGTTTTTTCTATCTTCATTATGATAACAAGCACAAGTAGATTAATTTCCAGGTATTTTCCTTTATCACTGAAAAAAAGCGATCTCTCACCTTTGCTGGACACAATCTACTGTTATTTTATGGGAACTGAAAAATAGGAGCACCTGAGATTGCATTCATCATTCTGTCTGACACTTACCACAACTTCTTCGATCAAGCTATGTTAAGCTCTTCGCACACCAGAATGTCTTTTGATCTCAATATCTACATGTTTCATCAATAAAATCCTTTCTGAGTTGGATGGAAATGCCCGTTGAACAGGACCGGTGATTCAACTCTACCCTCCTTACAGCCAAGTGGCAAGAGAGCGCTTTCAAGGAAGATAAGCTTCAGGCTTACTCTCATCACTATTTTCAGCAGCTTGATTACAAATGCTTGAAATAGACTTGAAATTCTGAGGGCCTTTCAGGAATTTCAGCAACTTCAATGTAGTAGTGAATTTCTAATCTACTCTAAAGTAGATTTCTGACTTTTGATTGTATTTTTTCTGACCTTCCATTGCCTAGGAATGTCCTTTGTTCTTATGTCCTGGAAGCTGGTAACAGAGAGAGCCTAATCACTGCATCTTTGCTGGGAGGACTGAAGGTATGCGAATACAAACATTATGCAAAATTCACAAGGAACAGAAAGGCAGCAACAAAAATGGGAGTTATTTAAAATTAATAATAAGGAGAGGGACATATTGGGAGACTTGCAATTTAAAAAGCAATAGCTTGTTAAGCTTACTTTAATACCAGCTTAGTTCATTACTCATTACAGAGTGACAGGGAAAATAAAGCTGGTGGAATTGTTAATGATGCCAGAAGTCTGTATTACGCATTTTGTAGCTCATAATCTCTTAACACACACATACACACACACACACAAAAAAAAAAGCTAATCATCTGTTCCTAGTCCCCTGATTTCATATCAAATTGCTAGCAAACCAACCCACTTACAGGGAATTTTTTAGTTTCTTTTCTGCAGTAGCTTAAATAGATTCCACCAATAAGTCTCTGAAAGCAACATAGTTTCTTGTCTCAAAGCAGTTACACAAGGCTTGCTCTCTTCATGTGAAGACGAGCTTCGCCATCCTACCTCCTTCTGCTGAAGTACTAGACAGTGGCCCACACTGCCCTGGCACAACCATCTTTTTCCTTAGTGCCTTCCAGGGTTACATATCACCATCACCTTCTACAAGTCAATGTTTTTGAGCCTGCTAGTCCAAAAACATAAAAGGCTTTTTTCCCCATTTCTGTTATGGATGCTCTTTCTGCAGTCACTAAAGTGAAGCAGATCTTGGGCGACCTAATCAGTGTATTTCTAGAGAGTTCTGGTTTCATTCAGCTGTTTCCCAAATCATCTACAACAGTGTTTTACCCAGCCTGATTAATTTAGAGTATTGGAAATGGTGTGAGCTGCATACTCCTTTTATATGATATTATAGCGTGATATCTACTTCATGCAGCCAAAGACACTGCAAGAGGCAGCACTGTAGGACTGTAAAGTACACTCCCTCTTACTGATGTCAACAAAACGCCCTTTATCAAATCCTTTTTTCTAAGGATCCAGCCAGTGACAACAATTCAAACAACACACAGAGACTGCATATACATCCACTACAAGGTCAGCACATGAAAGATTGGAACCATGTCTTTCCTCCGACAGAGGCAAAATATGGATGAGAATAGTTAATTTGCTACCAACGATAGAAACTTGTCAGTCTCTGGTTTTGTGTGGAGGATGTTCACCAGGAGCTCTGTTTTCCCACTCTCACATCTAGAAAGACACATAGCACGCTTAAGGAAGATCAAAAAATCTGCTTTACACTGACAGATAATTTATTGCATGAGCCTCATTGAAAGTAACAGGACTTAACTCTTGATAAGCAATTCCATATGCTTGCTCCACGCATATCTTCGAAGCATCCCTGCTTACTTCACGGGCACAAACAAGTCTTCATTCGTTACATGCATTAATGTGCAGCTAAATATAGCACGCTCAGAGCAACTGGATCTTCTTTCTGCCTTACAAACTTCTGACAACTTCTTAGATGAATTCTGACGACAAAAACATTAGGAATACAATTTTGTAAGCAAAATTGTCACAGCAGACAAAAATGTCATCCCACTGGAATCATCAAAATATATCCCTCCACGAAATGAGCCTACTCCTGGTATTAAAATGTAATCTACCTCATTTAAAATGAGACTGTAAGGTCTTCAAGAGTTGGTAAAGATCCCCAAATGCCCACTCATGCCCTTTTTCACGATTTAGGAGAACTGTACTGTCATAATGAGAGGCACTAAAAGCTGTAAGTGATTTCCGAAGTGCAGGAAAATGGAATCCAAAGGCTATGCATAATTGTGCATCCACTGAAGCATTTGAAAAAAGATCCTTGAAATCAGTAGTGCAACACTAGGTCCCAAAATAACTTCCTTGAGACTTCAGTGAAAGAAACAGAATCCTTCCTTCCTGCTGGCAGAGCAGATGCATTCTCACTGTCCCTGACAGTTCTGGGTTCTATGGAAGTACGCAAGCACACAACTAGTTTTATTGACTTGCAGGATCAAAACCTTAATGTACTTGTTCCAGCAGTTCCAGAATATGTGAAAAAGCAATTAAATTAAGTAAAACAATTGCCTTTGAAGTATTCACTATGCGCTTGGGAAGGGCCATGTAAAGGAAGGAGAATATCACGGTTTACATTGCCTTTACTTGCAGGGGTTGGGAGCAGGGAGAAAAGCAAAACACCTCCTACAAGTTTGTGTGTGGTTTGTAAATACTACTGAAAGGAGGTGACAATGAGAAAACAGACATTTGAGACACGCAGACACTTGCAAATGGTGACCAAAGCAAAAAAGAAGAGAGAAAAGAACAAAATAATCTGTAAGTGCTTTTCCCTACCATTTCTTATTTAGTGGATAGGCAGTCTTGGAGAAGGGCCTGCGGTAAAGCTAATTAAATCAGCTTCTTTCCAATTGCTTTAACCAGCTTTTGATGAGGCCTAGCTTTTAGATCTTACTGTTCCTAACAATCAGGTTCATTACAGTAGTGCTCGAGGACCAACCAAGAACAAAACCCCACTGCTTTAAGCACAATGCAAACAAAACCAAAAACATTCTTGACAAAGCTTTGTATATAATTAAAAAAGGAAGAAGATAGGAGGATAATTTACAATGATCTGCACTGTATCTGCTGTTTTGCCACCTGAAAGCCAGGCATGGCCAAAAGGAGAGAAAACATATTTCTGCTCTAGCTGCCTTATGCTGGTTGAATTGCTGCTCACAGAAGCTCTGCAATGAATGGTGCGAAGCATAAAGTAAAATACAGTCATTGTGATCTTCCCCATTCCCTGAAACTGCACAGTCAGGTAAATGATAAGGCCCCGTGCATTTAAATTATGCAGTACAGTCTTTAAAGACTGTAAAGTTGTGTAATCAACTTCTTCCAGTTACTGCAAGATAATACAAAGTATATTCTTTGGTAATATCACAGAGGAAAAGTGCTTTCAAGGGACTGGAAAATATTTACATGCCAACCTCTCTAACCAGCAAGAACAAATCAAAATCTAAGATAGAGTTGATGAAATTTTAGTGAAATTCTTGATATGTCATGAGACCTTGTGTTGGTTAAAATATGCACTAATATGCATTAAAGAAGCCTGGGGGCATTCTTATTTCCAGCCGAATTATTGGCTCACACCAAGACAACCACTTGTGAAGACCTCACAGGAAATTATGCTGTATCTCAGGATGGGGAAAAATAAAAAAAAGGAGTTATGAAATTACAGCATGTCACTGTAGAACAATACCCCAGTCAGATCTAAGCAGAAAACTAGAGAAAAACTGAACAGAATACCAGAAAAGTTAGAGGAGATTAGATTGATCCCCAAGTCAAGAAAAAAATCTAGGAGACAAGAACGAAATCAATCCACACTGCACAGAACAAAGAAATAGCTTGCTAGAGTCCACAAGAAAGTCCACAAGATCTTATCTGGAGTAGATAATATGCACTCATACTAGTATTTACTTTTGTACAATAGAATAAGTTAGAAGGAAGAATGAAAATGTGGAAGTAAGCAAAAAAAAAAAAAACCCACTCCAACATCCAACATAGACTGTATAGAACAGAATACAATTAATTTTTATGTAACATGATCATCGCAAAGTATTGTAAATCACCTTGCTACAAAAGAGTCAATCACAACCTAAGGGAACAACAGCTTTACAGAAGGATAAGTAGAGAGGAGGAGAGAGAAAAAGCATTGGGAAAAGAAAACCTAACAATGTCAAACATGATAGAGTCAGTTTGGAGGAATAAGGGAATTAGTGTGGGAGCTAAAAACGTAGCAGGCTTAAATGCATCTTTGTGTGGAGATGGAAAGTTTTTTTCCTCCACAACAATAGCACACATTCAGCCAGACGGAAATACTCCAATGGCATCAAAGTATCAATAGAAACAATTCTATCGGAGGGGAACACTGCCTGCTAGCTCTCCTCCCTTTCTACACTAGCTGACCAGTATCTTAAGCAGTTATTTCAGTGAGCATGCAGAGATTTATTTTTAAAGGTCAGAACAGATCATTACAATCACCTAGAACCTGAGCTCATGTGTCACATCAGGAACAAGTAGTGTTGTACTCTCCAAGGTTCACATCCATGGACACCATGCCAGCTGTGCTAAGAAAGCTCCTCTTGAATTTATTCCACAGCTTGCCTCAGAATCCTTATCCAAACCCATACCCTCACATATACCCATACCTCAGAAGACTCACGCCAACTCCTCTGTAACAATTTCTTAAATAAAACATCAAGTCTCACATGCTAGGTGGTTACATATTCAAATCTACGCTGCCTTATTTTGTTCAGCCCTTACACCTACTGACACTGAAATCCACAATCCTATCTTTTCACCCCAAATAGCACCCTTTCCTAAGACCTTTCTTTTCTAGCCACATGAATATAGTCTGTAAATCCTCTTCATATCAAGGGACTTGCTCTCCTCATCTGTATTCACTGCTGCCTTCACCTGAAGAGGGCTGCCACACAGCAGCTATCGATTTCTGTAGGCAGTTTCCTGTCATCAGCACTAAGTGATTGCTTATTAGATGGACAGAGGAAAACTCGAGCATGTGGGCAGTGTTATTTATCATAGAAATGAAGAAGTTCACAATGAGAGGTGAGGCTGGAGAGGAGGAGGAGGAATTCTGCCAGGGTTGAAGGATGCCAGCACCCAGGCAAAGCCCAGGGTTCTGGAAGGGCAGGTGAAATCAATTCTTTGCAATGGCTGGATTCCTGGAGAAATCATCTTGAAGCTTGATCTTTAACCTGAGAGTGAACTTGGCCTTCATGATTAGTGGAGAGCAACAAAGATAAAGAAGCTGTGGGACTAAGTATATCCTACACTTTTTGGATTAGGTCAGTGGTACCGTAGAGTGCACTAGACCTCAGAAAACGACTCTTGCAGAGGAAACGCAGAGCAGTATCGATCCCCTAGCATTGCTGCAGACACTTAAGGCCTGTAATGAAGTTTAATGAATGTAATGAAGCAGAGAACAGTGCCTTTCCTCTAGAGAGCTGAGCAGCCCCATGCCTTCCAGGTCCATGCAAAACTACAGTACAAGCAATTTTCTTTCTCCCATCCATGAATAGTTTCCAACTGGCAGAGAACACCAGGGTGTCTACAGGTGTTCACTGGTTAATTAAAGTAATTGGAAGGCATCATACTCCTACATAAACACCTTGAAGACTCATTTGAGAGTTTGTCACCTTATAGAAGATTTTCTATCCTGGAAGTTAGATCAACCTCCCAGAAACAGCAGTTTGTAGAGAACAGTGTCACAGAAAACTCTTATGGGCTACAGTCGTAGTCACACTCTTGTAGCCTACAATACTTTTGATCCTAACAGCAGCCGGATCAGTAGCAATATTTAATAGCACAGCTTTAACAAAACAAAGTGAAGGAAGGGAAACAGAAACAACACCACAAAGAGTTAAATAAATTATGTTTGAGATATCAGGGGGAACATCCTTAGTAAGATGCTTCACATCCCCCTAGGCTGCCCCTCCTCTGCTTTTTATACACTGCCCTATCAAGGAGAATAAATTGGTTCTAGTTACTTGCTAAAAATAGAAGACATCAATAAAAGTAACTTCCAACTTCTTTAACTACTTCATACTGCAGAAAATATGCTGTTATAGGAAGAAGGTTTTAGGATGCCAAGTCCATCTCTTGGTCATCTGCACTCTCACAGATAAACACTGAAAACACAGGTGGTGTCCTCCTGCAAGATACCATTTTAAATGGGCCTCCTCATTTCCCTCACATTGCGCACAAGAGCGTTCACAACTAATTCAGAGCAGAGCACCACTGCTTTCAAGACCATTACAGCTGTCCATGTTGCTAGGGATTTGGCTCCTCACACTCATCCAGATCTGAGGATTTTTTTGCCTACTTCTACAATAATAGGGATTTTTTTCTTGCCGATTCCTCACCATAAAAAAGGAACATATATCTTTGAATTCAAAAGTATTACTTAACTCTGTGTCATGGTTTAGCCCCAGCCAGCAACTAAGCACCACGCAGCCGCTTGCTTACTCCCCCTCCCCCAGTGGGACAAGGGAGACAATTAGAAAAAAAAAACTTGTGGGTCGAGATAAAAACAGTTCAATAGGACAGAAAGAGAGAAAGAAACAACAATGATAACAACAATAATAATGCCGACAAAGGAATGTACAAGAATAAGTGATGCCCGATACAGCAATTGCTCACCACCCGGTGATCGACAGCCCATCCCTGAGCAGCGATTTCCGCTCCCCAGCCAACTCCAGTTTATGTACTGGGCATGACGTTGTATGGTATGGAATATCTCTTTGGCCAGCCTGGGTCAGCTGTCCTGGCTGTGTCCCCTCCTAGTTTCCCGTGCACGCCCAGCCTGCTCGCTGGCAAGCACAAGAAGCTGGACTGTCCTTGACTACTTAGCAACAACCCAAAACATGAGCACATTATCAACATTTTCTCATCCCAAATCCAAAACACAGTCTCACACCAGCTTCTGTGAAGAAAACCAGCTCTATACTGGCTGAAACCAGGACACTCTGTAATCACTCTAGGATAATAAGCATCCTTCAAGAATAAAAAGGTTTATCCAAAAATCATTGTGCACCTAAAGATACAAGCAGACACGAAGATACCTACTTTATATTCTGGTTCCTCAACACCTTTAAAATCCTGGCTTTCTCTCGTTTGGGCATCCAGCAGAAAACTGGCCTCAATCTCCTTTTTTTTTTTTTTAAATCTCTTTTGCAGCAGCAATCTGACATCCAGGTGCCCAGCAGTGATATTAATCATTGAAACACTCTTCTGTTCCCCAGCTTCTCTGAACCTGAGAATCTGTTATGTAAAAAAAGAATGGAGCTCGGAGAGTAGTTGACAAAACAGTTCTTGCAGCTGCATGAATGTCAGACTGAAATGCTGCTAAAACCTTTTCCCCTTACTGCTCCCTTGCCCTGCCCTCACCCCAAACAAGAAAAAAAAAGGTTAATAAGGCTGCTGGGGAAAGGTATATTTGCCCAGCAATAGCAGTGCAGAACACAATTATACAACCAGGACATTTTTACTGAAGCTCTGCAAGGGATGGGATCACAGAGCATGTCGCTTAGCTTCCAAGCCATGTCTACTTACTGTTAAGAGTTTCTTGAAGCTTTCTGTCTAAGGCAGATTTTTCACTAAGAATGTGTATTAAGTAAGCAGCTTAGGGCTTTAAGGTAATAAGACCAAGCAGTTTGAGTGAGAAGTCTCTGGGAGAACTGCAACCTTAAACACAGCAAATATTTCACTTTCAGAGGAAAGTGTCATCAGTCCTGGACTCAAGGGCAGGTGCAAGGGGGAGAAGGGAAGCCTCTGCTGATGTCTTCTGTTTGTCAGGCCAGATGCTGATGCCTTTTCACATAGATTAGTAATTCACACTAGAACCAAAAAATCGCAAAAATCAATAGGGCTACCAACGGAACACAGCAGTATTCAATGCAGATAAGAAAAATAATATCTATCCACAGAAATTTGATCACTGAAAGCCTCACCCTGCTCACTTCAGAATACATCACCCAGTACCTCTGAAGTAAGGTCTCAATCCACAATAAAGTTACCTTGGTTTAAGTGGCTACTACTTTTCAGTTCATCTGCTGTGTCACTGCCTGTGTGCTTTCAGCAACAGTAACTTCAAGAAATATGAATTTTTCATTATGAATGAAGCTAAGTAGGGTTACTTCAAATATGTCATGGATTTTAAGTGTGTACGTAGACTATTATCAGCACTCAGCTCACATGATAATTCTATCATGCATCAAAGGCCTAAATTTTAACCAGAGACATACAAAAAAATGCTATGATGTAAAGGTTGATGCATAGCATCAAACTAACATTATTGTTGTATCTAGGTGGCATCATGGATTAACAAGACAAATTCCAGGTTTGGATGGTTTTGTCTTTTCATAGGACCACCATACGGTGACATGAAAATGTGGGTATTTTCACATTAAAGAATTATGATTAGCAACACTGGTGGTGGACTCTGCAATTTGAAGGATGCTTTTCAGTGAACAGAACAATACAGATTGTCACCAGGTCCAACTCCCTGCCCAAAGCAGGACCAGCTTAGGTGCAAAAAAGAAAATTGGATGCAAAAGAAATACTGGTAGAAGGAAAGAAAAGGAATAAGAAATGAATGAAGGAGAAGCAGCGGGGCGGGGGGCAGGGAACATTACAGAACAGAGCTAGGTATTTCTGAATTCTCATCATGATACTACACAGACTTCACATACCACAACTGCTGCTAAAAAGGTACAGAGCGTAGGCAGGGGAATAGATGGATGAAGGTGAAACAGCCAGATTAATGTTGGGGGTGGGAGGGGAGAAGAAGGGAAAAGAAGAATTCAAAGAGGCAGAGAAAGGAGAGCTTTGAACTGGCCTTTATTTTGTCCCACAGGTAAACTCTGAATGCAGGAGCATCTCTGGTAATAATTCCTACCTGCCAGCTAGTACCTACACCTTTCTAAACCTAGAGCCGACATCAGATAAACTCTCTTCTAAATGGGTGATAGGGGAAAGGAATCTCAGAAAATAAACACCAAGGAACTCTACATCACACGTTTTCCACTGCCTTCTCCCACTTCTTTGCTCCTGCTTACTCTGAAAGGGAATGTGCTTACATCTCTGGAATGAGTGTCCATCTGGGCACCTCTTCCAAAAAGCAAAGGCAAAATATTGCAGTATCCAATACCCTACCAGCTCTGTTATGCTTTCTCTATAGGAGAAGTAAAAGCAAATATTTCATTAATAGAAGCTTCCTAACAATTTGCTGAAGCAGGTAAAAGTGTAAGCTTACCTACAGTTGAAATGGAGTCCTGTCTACACCTACTCCATGGAACAAACCAGTATAGCAACACAAAAGGAATGAAAAATTCCATGTGTCATTGAAAGATAATAAGGATCCTGAAGTGGTCAAGCTGTATCACATACTGAAATTAATCAAGGATCAAGATCATTCTTTTACTAAAAGAATGTCACTTAAGAATCTTTTAAATGGTCTTATATTTTGGCCAAAGCCTTCACTTCTAAAGACATACTTGTCCCCCCAGCTGCCAAACTGGACACTTTATATACTGTCTGTCTCTTAGTTGCGCCTCTGCTCATGATGTTTCCTGATGTCCTCCCCAGCTACTCTAAACTAGATTTAGTTCACTGGCCTGAGTAGCAGCAGAAATGGTGCTGCTATTAAGTGAGATTTGGTGAATGTTTCTGCTAAGACTGTTTCCACGTAAAGCTCTGAGAGCAAGGTTGAGAAAAGCGAGCACAACTTTTCTCCAAATTCTGGTTAGCAAGATAAAAAGCACCAGGCACTGTGGGTTACTCGGTACACTTCCCTTTAAACAGAGGGTTTGCCATCTGTTCTGCCCTCCAATTACAAAATATAAACCAAATATAACTCACTACCAAATCATAAAAAGTAAGCTATAGGAGATTTAAATTCATGGGGAAAGCTTTTTATTTAATGCAGAAAGCATCCACAAGGTCTTTCTTACATCATCTTTCAGGCAGAAACCTAGGGAAAATGAAAGGAGATTTTCCTTCTCCAAGATGCTGCCAAACATGTTTCCGGCAAACCTCGATGAGTCCCCAGGGCAGGGGCCTTCATTTTAGGAAAAATATGTTGCAGGGAAACTTCCACACCAATTTACCTACCTATGCAGAAGTAGAGGTATTACTATAATAAAATGGGTAACACGGCCATGATAGTCTAAGGACGTAACTGGGCCAAGAATGTATGGAAAAAATATCAGCCTTTATTAGAGTGATGGGGGAGTGGCGGAGGAGCGGACAAAAAAACCCACCGCTACATACTAGTTTTTGGCTATGCAATTTCTTCATTAGGGACTTACATTAAAAAAAGGCTTGTTCATTTTTCTCCAACTATATCTGATTATAAGACTACAGTATTTAGGTTTGTTGAGTGACAGAGTCTCACTGTGGAACACAGGAATATAGGAACATGTTCCAACATATGTGGAACATAGGAACACAGATATAAGGAACAGCTGAAGACAACACCAGGGTTTCTTAGAAGCTAGAATCACTTTTGTGGAAGAACAGCAAGAAAGGAGGAGTCTGGGGCTTCCCTTTCGTTCCAGCCCGTTGCGGCTACAGGCAGCTCTGTCACCTGGGGTTGTCTGGACTGCAAAATTTTGGAGTCCCTTTGCAACACTCCTGTGCACCCTGACACTCCGTTTCCTTACGGACTGAGATATGATGAGGACTGGCAGCTGCCATGGGAAGCAGCCCTTGCATCCCCACATGCATCAGGCAGCAAACAGCACCAGGGGAGCATCATGACAACACAGGTTGCTGCCATGGGACTGGCAGTCCTTGTACAACCTGGAATTTCACAGACGTGCAGCATTTTGCTTGATTGGGAGCTCACTGCCTTACCAGAATGTGCCTAATTACTATTTCCTGAATAGATGTGTATCAGTGATAGTTAATGAAGGTGGAAATGTGGGAAAGGAGGAGGCAAATGTAAGAAACTGTCTTTGGATTTTGCAGAGTCAAACATAACCATTGCTTAAACACATTTTAATACCCAGCATCTTTTAATGTAACTGAGCACATTTAGTGAAGCCGTATCTGAGGATAGCAGGGAAAGTTTGACAATAAAAGCCTACACGGACAAATGCCTGCATGAACTAACTCTCTTACATATACAGAACTACAAGGTATCAATCACAACCCCCATTATAAAAACAGGAGCACTCACCAAGCTAAAAAGCATGTGCTGATCAGACCCACTGTGGACAATCTTCCCAGATCTGACTCTCATGTGCATCCTGGATTTAGACTCCAGACACATGGGGTTTATGTCATATCAGGTCTGATTAGTTCAAAGGTGAGGAATGTAGCAGTTGGTGATTGCTGGAATGCTGCCCCACAGAAAAGGACCTGGGGTTGTTGGTTGACATCGGTCTAAACATGAGCCGGCAGTGTGCCCAGGTGGCCAAGAAGGCCAACAGCGTCCTGGCCTGTATCAGCAATAGTGTGGCCAGCAGGAGCAGGGAAGTGATTGTGCCTCTGTACTTGGCACTGGTGAGGCTGCACCTCGAATACTGTGTTCAGTTTTGGGCCCCTCACTACAAGAAAGACACTAAGGTGCTTGAGCGTGTCCAGAGAAGGGCAACGAAGCTCGTGAGGGGTCTGGAGAACAAGTCTTATGGGAAGCGGCTGAGGGAACTGGGGTTGTTTAGTCTGGAGAAAGGGAGGCTCAGGGGAGAGACCTTATTGCTCTCTACAACTACCTGAAAGGAGTTTGTAGTGAGGTGGGTGCCTGTCTCTTTTCCCAAGTAACAAGTGATACTACAAGAGGAAACATCCTCAAGTTGCTCCAGGGGAGGTTTAGATTGGCTATTAGAAAAAATTTCTTCACCAAAAGGGTTATCAAGCATTGGAACAGGTTGCCCAGGGAAGTGGTTGAGTCACCATCCCGGGAGGTATTTAAAAGATGTGTAGACATGATGCTGAGGCACATGGTTTAGTGGTGGACTTGGCAGTGTTAGGTTTACAGTTGGACTTGATGATCTTAAGGGTCTTTTCCAACCTCTGTGACACCAACTGATGGATGCTTCTGCCAGGTAACTCAGTCACTAGTTCCTGTGTATACCAGCAGAACAGGCATTCATTCAGGGGGTGATAAAACTCCTCCTAGCACAGGCGAGGGCTCACTTTTAAGGGTCAAATATTTCACCAATTTGGATGGGTTTATGGCTAGAGTGTACTGCTTGCCAAAACATTTCCTACCATGTAATGTTAAAGAAAAGACTGTTTCTAAAATTATGAACCAATAATCAAGAGATAACTGAAGACAAGGACAGAATACCCATGAGTGGACTCCAGGAAAAAGAGACCAAAATGGAAGAGGTACATTTTGGATACTTACAAGGTATTAGGGGTCTTGAATTAAACAAAACAAAATAAAAAACAAACAAACAAAAAAACCCACAACAACAAAACCACCCAACACAAAAGCAGGGGTGGGTGGGGGGTGGGCAAAAAAGGCACAAGCCCAGAAATAGAAGCAATAAGGGCCTGTATACCAATATACAAGTGCTAAAACAGATGAGATGGAATACCTGCCAGTAAAAGAGGGCTTTGATAAAAGAGGAGCTTCCTGAGCATGGCAGAGTGACAAAAATCAATAGGATGCCATTCAGGAAGGACAGAATAGGTCAGAACCACTGGGAAGTT
Source organism: Phaethon lepturus (assembly GCF_000687285.1). Lineage (NCBI taxonomy): Eukaryota > Metazoa > Chordata > Aves > Phaethontiformes > Phaethontidae > Phaethon > Phaethon lepturus. The sequence continues at coordinate 59,302 of NW_010524070.1, forward strand.
ACTCTGCTGAAAGATCCCTGTAACCTACCAAGATAATATTATTGACTGAACAGAGGGAACTATATCTTCAAAACTATACAGCTACATAGTCTCCAATCTATAAGAGTATGTGTCTTCCAGAAAAAAAACTATCTTAACATCCAGAGCTGCACACACAAAAAGTTCACAAATTGCCGACAAAATCCTGATCTTACTGGAGTCTGTGGAGCTTTTCACACTGGTTTCAACAGAACTGAAACACCATTCTGGGCTTTATATACATAGTCTTAACATCCCCAGATAAGACAGCCATAAATGATCTGGAATAATTGCCCATTTTAGGTTTTCTGTACGTTCTCCTGAGGTGTCTGGCATGGGTTTCGGATTAGACAATGCTTGTCCGATCAAATGGAGTAACGCTTGTGTGATAAAAAACTGAATGCCAAATAAATAAAAGGAAAAAGGCTGAGGATATAGCTGATGGGGATTCAGAACAATCATAATAGCAGTAATAAAAATCAGTTGCAACAAAACCATCCAAAGGAAATGTTTAAATCGACTCCTGCAGACAAAGAGAAGGGAGACATTCAGATGGGTGACCACTTCTGCAAAGGCAGAGTCAGTAGCAAACCTTCCTTAGGATCTTTTCCCTAAAGAAGATAAGGAGAAGCTAAAGTCAGTAGGGAAAATGCTGGGTAAAAGAAACAGAATCATAGCAATTCAGAGCAGTGAGCAGGCATCCGAGCAGACTGCAGCAGCAGCACCTGTTCTGCTCAAAGATCTGCGAAGAGGAAATCACCATGTAGGCAAGAGCTGTGGTAAGTACTGTTGATGAAAGATTTGGAAATGATAAATAAGAATGGTGTTTTGTAAGACGTACAAATGAAAGTTACACTTTCCAGTTGTGAATGATACATGCAAATTCCCACACAAGTCCTCAGCACTCTTGTCCTCCCTCATTGCCTCAACACAGAAGTCTGTACATGCATGAGATCTTCCTGCTACCCACATTTCTTCGGGCAATGAGTGATGGCAAAATGATCTGGCTCCAACAACCCTAGCTAGTGACATAATTTCTCAATAATCAACAGTTGCATTATATGTGCAACTAAATGAGCATGGTTTGGGACCACAGTCCTCACCATGGCACTTCCACCCAGACATGACATCACTAAAAGAAGTGGGAAGAATACCCCACAGGAACTGGCATGTTTAACCCTTTGAAGACAAGAAAGATGCCTTTCACAACCGAGTGACCCATAGCTTCTAAGAATTACACAAATCACAAATAGGAGGGGGGATGGAAGCAGTCCCAGGCACATCACCAACCACTTTGACCTGCAGAAAAAAAGCACCTTGCAGTCTATTAAGAAATCCTGCCAAAAGATCAAGATTAAGTATTTGTTAGAGACTTGTAGCAAATACGACAGTGCTGCTGCCTCTGTCCCTCTGTCTCTGGTATGCCGTTGAACAGGCATGTGCTCCTCAAACACCCAGTTTGAAGTGGGGGCAGCAAGGGCAGAGGTTTCAAAATTTATGCTACATTTTTACATTGTTTTTGTAAAGCTGCTTTCACACTTCATGAATTTGGTCAAATAACTCATGAGTAAACACTTTTAATAGCTTATTCAGCTCTGGCTGATACCAGAATTAAACTCTCACAGTTGTATGATCCTTCTGTCAGGCTTACAGGTAGTAGGTTAGAAGGAACTGTTAAAAACTTAGGATCAAAGGTAATTAAAAAAGACTACCATGTATAAACAATATCTAGATCATTGCACAAACTCTCTGGAATGTCAAGGGCAGCTATAAAGCTCAAGCCAATAATACAACTCCTTGCTTAATTAATAACATTTTCAAAAGAAGCAGATAGCAAGTTTAGGGCTTCCTATAAGAGTGCAGCTACCAATTATAGAGACAAACAACCAGGGTAGAGTGGAAGACTTAAAAGACAGCTCATTAATAACATTTCCATGGTGATAAAATACTCTTGGGGATACACTGATCCTCTGGTTCAATGGCCCCAGGTGCTTCTCCTGAAGACTCAGGAAAGTACAGTCTATACAAATGAAGTAAGAATAAAGAAAACTAGAAAATTCTTGTCAACACTATCTACACACCACTATATCAACAATTATCTACATAATTGCAACATTCATCTAAAGAATGAACCTACCACTGTGGACCTGCATGTGTAACTTCAAGAGATGGAGTAAACTGCAAACAGAGGCAGAAGAGGGAGGCTAGAAAGGGAAAGTCCCAAGGCAGGGACTTGTAGAGGGGTATATGGATGCTTGCCAGCCAACAACACCCACAGCAGCAGTGCAAAAGTGGTATTTCTCAGTTGTAGGTCACTTTGCAAAATTGCGGATCTATTCTTCCCAGATTATAAAAGTTACTCAAATTATTCAGGACACAAGAAGCCCAAACCCTCTGTAGCTGTTTTGTAAGCAGAGCCTATTTTCTAATTGTCCAAAAAACAACCCAAATATGAGGTGCAGCAGTAGGCACAGAGGTAGGAGCTCAAAACTAAATGCAATCTGCTAAAAGGTTATCACCTTTTAACACTTTGTAACACTAAAAGTGTTACAAGAAAACTCAGTGTTGCTTTGTAATTCTCAGGGCTTTGCTCACGTGGAAGAAGGGACTTGATCAGACAACTAGAAGCACAGCATCTAAGACTATTGAAATTACTTCAGCCTTCTGCCTTTCACATACATCCTGGATTATATGACACCACACATGACATGGTTAACACTTCTGCTCAATCCTGACATTTGCTAAGAGAATCACACGAGCCTGGAGTGTGAGAGGTGAGGACCCGCTTTCTCAGATCCATGTCACAGATGCCTTGTTCCAAGGGCAGAGCTCCTCCTGTCTTCTGCAGGCAGAAGCAGGGGCCACAGACTGGAAGAAGTTGTAACTGATTGAAGAGTCTGAAGAGAGAGACTTGGAATAAAACTTCAACTTCAAAGGACCTAAAAGATGTTCAGCTGTAATGGAAATTCAACAGGACATGGATATTTAAGTCATATTAGTCCTTTTGAACACACCAGGCTCAAAATTGTCACTATCATAAAATCTTCACAGTATGGATGACTCAGTAATTCTCAAGCATACAAATTATATAGTAATTAATGACCAAGTAGTGGAAACTTACTGATGAAGTTAACACATAGGCTCTTCAAACATCCTCTTCCTTCCTTCCTCCTACCATACCTGTGTAACTATACACTCTAAATGTCGTAGACCCCAACCACAACTCTTTCGGAATCCCTTCGCTTCCAACTATAACATTCAACAACGTTTTTTCTCTTCTAGCACATCTACTAACCACCTAGTAGCCTAGAATGGCTGCTATTAGATAATTGAGTTTGTAAGGAGATGTTGTTTTCTAAAAGACTAAAACTTCTGCTCTGCTGAATAATTTCACATTTTATATATAAGAATTTTTTTAAAATCATGTTTTCAATTTTAAGAAGAAAAGTTAAGAAAATCCTACAAGTAAAGCCAGTCTAAGATACTACTATACTTCATTTTTATTTAACCCCCTCTCAACTTTTTTAAAAGCAATGTCTGTATTAGATGACACAATTTTACAGTTTCACACCTAGTGACATGCAGTTAAGCTATCTGACACAAGCTAAATGCATCTCAAGTGAGGGAAATGAGTATCGAGTCCTGCAGCACAAGCAAATGCAGTGATGCTGGCTGTGTGGAGGCCTAGATTGAGCTCACTGTATTGATTTTAAAGCAACTATACAGAAACAAGGATTTTCTTTGATGCTATTGCTCAAGTAGTTTTCTGAGAACAAAAGTATTTATTTCCGTGTCTCAGGTATTATTTTTAATTGGATACTAGAGGGAAATTATTTATTTCAAATCTTTTGAGACTTCTCCAGTAATGTTAGACATAATCTATTCTATCAAAAAGAGTTTCAAATATAGTTCCACAATAAATAAATAGCCTGGTTTGTGAATTCCTTCCCCAACAGGTAACCTGCCAAAAAAAAAATCCACTGAGACTTTCTATTTCATGATCCATGGATCTTGGCAAAGTAATTATTTTGTATTGTATCCCTCTTATATACACAGTGTCTCTTGCAACTCCCACCTCTTATCTTGTACTATTTATCTCAAGGAAATTGATATGATTTTCTCTTAATATCCCTAAATACTCATATAACTTGATGCATATTTTCCCCCCTAGAACAAAATATGCCTGTCCAATATATACACCTACTGTTCTGGTGTAATCATTATAACTTCCAAACCTCATAGAACTTTAAGTCCCACAGCTGTCACTTGTTATTTCAAATTCTAAGTGAAATAGGATCTTGTTAGCCAAAATTGAACATCCACTCACAAAAACTCAGTTACCTCACTCGCTCATACACATGCACACAGCGATGAAACCATTCAGATATAATAAATGATTCTACATTCCGCATAAAACAATAGTATGTCTGGGGTGAACATCCAGCTATTGTTTCCTATAGCACCTTTTTTTTTTTTTTTTTTTTTTTAAGTTCCAACTCAGGACAAAGTCAGCAGCAGCACTGAATTGTCACAACAAAGTTTCTGTAAACCTTTTGGAAGGCTCTGGAGATCTCAGAACATGCATCTAAGACTTTGATAACCTTGCAAAAGCTTCTTACTGTGCCTTTTATAAAGCCCAGCTTTACCTTATGAATCCTACTTCTTTGTATGCTGGAAAATAGCCTCATTCCATGATACCTGCATATACCAGTACACACCACTACATTCCCACTAAAACCTCTCTGTGCCAGTGGTAACTTTAGTGCCAAGATGAGTGAGGGTGTACTTGGTCCTGTACTTGCAATACTGCAGGGAGGCCGTGTTTTCTTTCCTTCTCGCTATCGCCTGTGCAGAGGTACCAGCATTGATTGGCACAAGGATGTGGCACCAGCCTGAAAGCCACAACACATACAACACCTACCACAGCAATGGCACAGGTTTCCACCGGGTCCCACTGCTTCCTTGGAGGCCGGGGCTGAGCTGAGGGTATAAAGGGGTCCCAGAGCCACTTTAGCAATGCTGGCATCCCTGGGGCCCCATGGTAACCCCTGCAGTAGAAACTATAAGGCACCTGCGCCTGTGGCTCAGGAGCTACAGGCGGGACAACCCAGTGCAGCAGACACTGACAGGCTTTTAAGCACCATCTGAGCCCTCTGGCACTGTCTGCCCTGTCTTCTGCAGCAGAAACCACATAAGCTTTGCAGCAGAGTCCATGGGTAGCTGAGGCTTAAACGTTTGCATCTAATTAACACGCCACAGCTACTGGGAAACCAACTGTGCCTCTGCAGCTTTCCCACTTTATGAGTATTGCTTAGAAAGAATGGACAAAGCATTTGGCAATAGGGACAAAAGCCTAATTTGGGAACAGAACAAAGCAGGGTATAGCTGCAGAGAGAAAATTAAAAAAACCCCTAAAACTACTGTGTGTAGCACTGGATCTGTGAGCAACCTGCCATGTCATCAGAAAAAGGGTTAAATTGGACTGATGTTTGGGGAAAATAGACCTGTTTGGTAATTCAGTGGAAGATTTGACACCTCTATTGAGCAACTGAAACAGTACATAATAGCTAATGATATCTGTGATGAGAAAAAGATGGCTGTTTTACTGAGCATAATGGTGACTGAAGCCTATAACTTGCTGTGCAACCTAACAGCTCCCATTATACCAGCAGACAGCAAAGCATGTGCCAAAACTGTGCAAATCCTACAGAGCCTCCCAGCCCACAAACACCGTGTGGCCACAGAGCATTTTCACTTTTACAGATATGGTAAAAGAAGGAAAAAAAACCCCAAACCTCAACATGTGGCTGGAATAAAAAAAAGTTAACAGCATTACCAGTTAGGACAAAACGAGGTGATGCACAAAGAGGATTAACTCACAAGCAGTAAGCAAAGGGAAGCAATCCAAAGCCAGGTATTGATGGGATCAAATGTGACTCTAAAGCATCAAGATCTGGCTCAGATCTCACCAGCAGGATGAAGCATTTGTGCAGCTGCTTGGCCATGTGATGAAGGGCAAGTGCATATGCTGCACCAAATGGTATACAGTACGACATCCCTTGTTGCTTTCAACTTTCATTTTCTTTCTTCTCCTTAGCACCTTTTCATCCTATGCCAGGGAGTTGTAATATCACCCCTGAAATATGCCCACTCTCACATGCATGTTTCCTATATGCCAGGGATAATGCCAACAGAAGTATGCCAGGGAGAAAACAACACGAGAGTGGTGCTTTTGGTGTCGCAAACAATTTCGTAATCCAAATGAACCCTGGGTCAAAGGCAAATCCTGTAGGAACTGTGAAAAATGGCAATGTTTACAGAAGCTGTAAAAACCTCATGAAACAAAAAGGAAAACCATGTTCTTTTAGAAAGAAATAGAGCAACAAGAAAAAGTACAACCAGTTTGAAAAAGAATGTGCCAAAGAACTTCAGATTTCTTAGTTGGCCAGTTCTGTTTAGAGCCCATGGAAAATAGGGTACAAGTGCCCAGCACGGGGGACAACAAAGAAAGTACAATAGATAGATATACTCCTCCAGCTAGTAGAGGCGAGTTTTAAAATGAAGGGCCTTCTGCTGTTTTCATAATTTCACATCCCAATTATCAAGTCAGTAAAATGGATTAGGTTGCAAAAGGGAGCGCTCCTAATACATGCACAGGGAAATCCACACTGCTGTTACAGAGAAGGTGACATGTAACTGTAAGCAGCTTGTGCTAAAAATACTAAGCTGGGAATTGAATGGGTTGAATATTATTTTGGAGGGAGAAATTTCAGCTGCAGTGACAAAGCATGAAGTATTTCCAAGCTCAAGCCTCAAAGTAACTCACTGCAACTTTTGGGTAGAGCAAGTGGAATCTTAGAGGAAGGTACCAGCAGCTAAGAAAGCAAAGGAAAACAAAACCTGTACTTGGTTTTCCAAAACAAAACCTTCTTGGATCAGTTCCTTAATTTTGAAAAGCCTATGGAGTATTTGCTGAGAAATGAAGGCAGAGAGAAATTCAGTACTTAGATCATACCAGGATTTCATCTAAGGTTTTACTAGGGTAATGAAACATCCCTTTAGTTGTCAGCAGTGGGAAAAAATGTGCCTGTCCAGTCTGTGTGTTTTCAGGATTACAATTTAACCAGTACCATAAGTGGAGACATAGTCTCTCCTTAGGAACAGGACATTTTTCTCAGTGATTGTTAGTCGATTTTTCTCCAGGAATTACCTACCTAAAACCTATTTACAAATGGAAATTGGAAGGAGAATGGATACATGTTGTAACTAACACAAGAGCATATTCAAGAGGACTGATAAGAGTATGATAAAAATGTTTCAGGTCCTGAGTGAATACCCAAGGAATACAAATGGAAGTGGTTGGAAATTACACAAAGGATTCCAATGATGCTTATTTCAAATAAATAGATCCTAACTTGCTACACTGTTTCTTTGCCTCTGACTCGAACCTGAAACCTCCCTGTAGCACTGGAGCAGTAATTTTACCTGCCATATGATCCCCCTGAAAGGCCTGTTGTTTTGCTGCCATGTTATCACACCTTTGCAGAACACAGTGATGCCAACATGGAAAAGGGACGCAAGAGTTTAGCCTGGAGTGCTAAAGAAACTTCCCACTTCGGCTACCAGAAACACCATGGTTGTATATACCTCTCGTTTCAGCTTTCCAAAGCAAAGGAGCACCAGGAAGGCAACTTCCTACCGAGAGGAGTAGTATGTCTGGGTGCTCCATGCTGTGCCACCGAGCTCTAGCGCACCAACCAAGATGCAAACAGAGATCCCTTAGCAGATCTGCCACCGAGAGAGGAGGGCAAGGGCACCAAAGCAGTGCAAGATACAATCAGCATGTTCTCCACGGTACAAACTGAATCCCACCACTGACAAAAGACATGGAACAACAAAAACCTGAAAATGAGCTCTTACTGATTGTAACATGAATGGCTACAATGCATGCACTCATGCACACTCAAATCGCTCCTGGTTTTCTTTGCACTGAAAGACCAGCCAAAAAGCTGTCAAGGTTGCCTCCTTTTTTGCACCAGACTGTTATTGCTACACAGTTTGGGGCTTGCAAACATCAGAAAAGTACTAGTATACTACAAAAGTGAAAAAGCCTTGTGGTTGGAGGTCATGGAGTGACCCATGAATAAACAACAAAACAATGCCTGCTTTTTCATGTCCAAAGGTGCTTCAGTGTATACTTTGGTAGTGGCAGCATGTGTATATAGGATGCATTACACCATTTCTGCGTTCTTATTTCAGTTTGCAAAGTCATTCTAAAACAACCAAGTATTCTGCATGGATATAGCAAGTACGGAGCAGATGGTGGATGTGTTAAAAACTCTGGCCTTCAAGGATGGGAGCTTGTAACAGATTGCAAGTGGCAGTGGAACTTGATTCACGTCCAGAGTTCCAGTTGTTTTGTTGAAGAAAATGGCATCAAACGTGTCACCTCAGCTCCTTCCAATGTTGCCACAAATAGATTAGTGAAAAGATTTATTTAGACATAAGTAAACAATTTGTGCTACAACCCTGGATAAATGTCACTTACAAAACAGGAGTACAAATTTTCGATTAGCCAATATGATGGCAGTCCATTTACAAACTTGACAGGAGCAATGCGGTGGATAGGATGTAACTCAAGGTCAATTTGTAGAGGGACTTTAGAAAAAAAGTTAGGTAATAAAATGGCCATGAATAACTACATCTAAAAGTGTAGTTTCCACTGGGTGGGAGGGGATGTTAAAAATTTGTTACTGAAAGACAACCAAGAGGTTTTTTGGAATGCTTAAGTGGTTCAGGACAAACTAGAGCTCTGTTTTATGTTTTATAAAAGAGCCGTAAGTCCATCTCACCTAGTATATACGTTCATAATAGCCAGTGGTCAATTCTGAGGAAATAAAGAACGTCAGCAATGTCAGAGAAATGCTCTATAGTAAGATGACCTAGAGAAATATCTACATGCTCAGTAGAACGGAACACATTTATGTATGGTGTTTCTCAAGGAGACCTGTACCATTGCTGCTACTACAGGTGTCTCCCAGGTTGTCACAGGAACTGCCACAAGACCAGAATTTGTGAGTACCACTACTGGGAGACCATAGCATGGGCAAGGAAAAATCCCTTAGAAGGTCTGAAGCCCACAAGATTGTCTTCTATGGAGGAAGCCATCAGACAAGCATTTCTAAGCACAGCAGCACAGAGAGGTACTTGGTCTTGCTGCTCATAGTGAAGTCAATGAATGTATTTACTGAGAATCTAGCTCCTTCTCTGTGCTCTCCTTTCTAAATATTGTGTAGACAGCAAGGGCAAAACAATTAAAGAAGGAAGGAGGAGGTATAAAACAAACTGGAGCCACTAACTTTGCCATTGCAGCCGCTGGCTGCTGTCTTTCCTTAGCGATTAAGCTCTCACCCCTCCTTTCTGCTCCTGGGGGAAGCAGCTTGCTCACAGCTCAGGTGGTAGTGCCTCCTCGTGCTGTTGCATAGTTTAAGCCTACAGCCACGGAGCAACACAAAGTCTCATTTCCTTTGAAGATTTACCTTCCCCTTACCCAGCTCCATTCTGCCTCCTAGGGTCCAGTGCTGCCCGAGAGCAGCACAGAGAGAGAATCACTACTCTTAAGCCTTGTGGGCTAAAAAAAAAAAAAACAACATACACAACTGCTGGCATGTTATACCAGCAAAACCCCTACTGGGGGAACAACTAATACTAGCAAAAGCACTTTTTGCCATTACAGTCTACACCAGTCCTCCGAACAAAACAAGCTTTCTTGGCACGAGCACAATTTTGCTGGTGTAACTGCAGTTTACGCAAGGCTTTGTAATCCCACTGTAGGCCTGCCACATAGTCTTTTGTTAAGTCAATGAGATTTTTGCTCCTAAGTGCTAAGCCTGTTTTAAATAAGAGACTTAAGTTGTTTAATTCCAAGTATTGCTCCCCGTGCTGGCAGTTTGATCATTGAAGGTGGTCACTGTGACAAAGAAAAGCCACATAAGGAAAAAGAAAGTGAACTTCACATGGAAGAATAAAGTGCAAACTGACATCTGCATGAAGGGCAGGTGGTTGGTTGGGTTTCCCTTTCTCACAGCACAGTTTTCCTTGTTCTCCGCACATCAAACAATCCTGTTAGGCACAGGGGGAAGACAGCTGGCTATTTGAATGGAGTGGGAGCAGACACTTGGTAGTTTTACCAACAAAGCGTCTACTAATGACTACAAGTGGAAGCCAAGAAGGCTCACTCCCACTGTAAGTCATATCCAGAGGCCCCTACATTATCAGAGTCTCCATTGATAGAGCCAGGAATGATATACAGAAAAAAAGAGTTCCTCCCGGAACACCCCATTGTAAAAGAAATGTGTAAGCATTTCTCCAGCATAAGTGCTGGAGAAAGAAAAGCATTAAATAAGAGCCAGCACACATTAAATCTGTATGCTCAGTGAACATATGTAATAAACAAAATCAGCACTAGTAAATCACTATTGATTCACAGTCATCAGATGTAGTGTTTACAGGCATATCACAGTGGATGATTTCTCAAAAAGGAGTTTACAAAACACAGCTGGAGGGGAAAGGGAAGCTTTAGTAACCAGGATTTCCCTGAAAAGAATGGATTAGGGTGAAAACATGAAGATGCTTGTGAGAAAAGCAGGTAATCAAGTATGGCATAACGTGCAGAGCAGAAACAAGGGTAGACAAAGTAATAATAAAATAAGCCAGTATGAATCAAGCTGATCTGGATTTAGAGCCACCCCTAAAGTGTACAACTCAGGGTGACTCCAAGAATAAGATGACATAAGAGCAACAGTTGCTGCTGCACTGTTTTGAAAGTGTATCTCTATTTTGAGAACAAACAAAGGTATCATGGACAAGGAAAGAATAAAAGGGGCTATATGAGCAATCTGGAAAACCGGGGGGGGGGGGGGGGGCGGAAGACAAAAAACCAAACCAAAACAAATACCCAAAAGTCTTGAAAGTCTGTGTGTAAAAACTTACAAGATCGACTCATTCTGGTCCCTTGTCCTTGGACATCAACATTCTGTCTTATCCAAACTACTATTTCAAATGTATGGCATTTTTAGAACAAGCTTCAGCTGAATCATGTTAAATTATAAAGCTCTGCATACATTCACACTTGAAGCAGGTTGGGAGGGTGTTTCGGAAGTTGTTAGGTTTTTCTGTTGAAGACAGATTTAAGATGCATTACAGTATGACAGTCTAATTACAGACTGCAATTTCAATTTCATTTACTTCTGTTGCATCTTGTGATAGTTTAACAATTCCTGGAGAAACAATTACAGGGCAGTACTAAGAAATACAATTTACTGTCTCCAATCTGCATGAGTATGCAGAATTCATTCCATCCAACTCCACATTTCATTTTTGACCTAGCAGTGCTCACTTTACACTATAAATACCAGAGAGAAGTGTGTTTATATATTTTATATGGATACTGTATATTACTCATATAGTTACTTGTACAGATATGCTACCTTAGCCAAAAGTTATGTTCTAAATAAATAAATCAATCACATAGCAGTATTAATAGCTATCACATTTGAAACAGCAGTGTCTGAAGACAAACTGAGACTGGGATTTTCTTCTTCTAGATACTCTGTGGGTAGAGAGTTGCAAACAATCCCCTGGCCAAAAGGTTCGTATTCTAAAATAAAAGCCCAAAGGGGTGAAAAGGATGTAATACATGGGCAGAGTGAACTGTGAGGTGACAGTGTATGTTGTGATAGTTACTCTGACTTTGATCATAGCCACCACGATGAGAAATTATGTGTAAGAAAGAAGTACTGGCTAGCCTTCAAAAATCTTCAAGCCAAGACACAGAGGAGGAGGAATAATGATGGAAAAGATCTCACCTGCCTCACCTATGTTTGTCTTCCTCTGTATAGTTCAAATATTGGCTGCAATAGATTTAGTATCTGTCACCACCCAGAAGAGGGAATAATGTTTGCAGTCATTTCACTCATTGCTTTAAAAAGGCCAGTTTCTTCACAACTGCAACATGCCATATCCTGTGGGTTTATCCACTGATGGGTTTGCTCAGTTTTTTGTACTACCAGTAAGTCTGAATTAAATATAGTGGATATACTTGACAGCAAAACTTCTAAAGCAAGGTGCTTAGTCCATGCCAATATGTTAGCAACCCACCTAAAGCAATGAAGCTACTCTTTGTCATGAGTAACAGCAAGCAATTTGAAGATGGTATCTATTATATAGTCAACTTCAAGGCAATTTTTTTCTCCTTTATTAAGAGCCTTCTGAGCCTGGTTTCCTAAGGAAAAGAAGATTATGAAAGTGAACTGTGTTGGCGGAGTATCCAACGAATAACTTGTGAGTCCATTTGTCACTGACAGCCTGATTTGACAGATATGCACCCTTTCAAAGTCATTAACTTCCTAAAAGTTTTCAGAAGATACGTGTTTAGGTAGCAAATGTAGCCCTTAGCAATGCCTTCTCTGGGAGATAAGACTCCAGCATGATTCCCAACCCCTATTAGACCTCAGAATCCACACAGAAAAGAGACTGTATGAATGGCACTGCTGTGGGAAAAGTGCTAATTGGTGCCCATATAAATCAGACATCAGGTAATACAATCATCTCTCTCACTTGGTATCAGTCCTCTGTAGTTCTGCTTCTCACAGAAATGCCGTTTTTTTAAGTCTGTAATTCCCATATCAAATGACTTTCCTTTCTTCAAAAGCAATGCTCCTTAAAAATACATCCTCAGAGAGCCCTCACAAAGTCAGAGGCAGAGATAAGATGTCAATCAGACTGAGCAGTTTCTGGAGGAGGCAAGTAACAAAGGAGAATCACAGACTGGGAGGCAGTTAGAGAAAATTACATTCTGGGGTAAACTTCCCATGTTTTACTTACACAGGACCAAAGTCTGTATTGCTGTTTAATCAAATTTTTGTTTGTTATACATTATTTACCTGTTATACATATGAAAATACACAGCCTGTCCTATTTCTAATCAAACTGTCTTCTCAGAGCACCACTCAACTGGGAGACATGGACTGTCTTCCCTGCAGAACAGCATGCAGCAACCCCAATTTATAAGCTCAGCTCCATGGGATGAGTGGTAGCCCTCGCCCATAGGAGGAGAACGTGCACAAATAATGAGGATGAGATGGTAGGCCTGCTTTTAAAATGGCTTACTGCTCTATTGGTAATTTTTTTTTCCACCAACTTAAGACTGCAGCCAAGTATAAATACAAAATGATTGCTGTCCTCAGCCACTAACAATCTGTAGAGTTTCTGGCCATTTTAGCCATCAATCTCATTCAGCTGACTGATGGAGGATAGAGGATGCAGATGAAGGACAAGGAATCCAATTCAACAAAATTAGCTTCTTCTCTCACAAAATTCTCCAGCTTTGGGAATAAGCTCAGCTAACAGCTCTCCTCTCAAGCTAATAATGTCAGACGGTTTCCCAACAAGGTAGAAAGAAATTAATAGACACCCCTCTGCCTCCACCCTCTGGTCACATTTGGCCAGGATCACTCAAAGACCATCCAATGCCCCATGGTGCATTTTGATATCAAGCTGTTGCTTTTTCCAGCTGCCCTGCACACTTAGTCTTCCAGATATTACAAACATTTGCATAGTTCTTACAAGACATACCTGTGCCACTGAAGTTGAAGTGCAAGGAAGGAAAATTATGCCAGTAATGAGGAATTTCTCATTTTCGTTACTTCCCCTCTTCCTTCCAATTACATCCAAGTAACTAAAATTGACTGCTGGCAGTATCACTAGTGCACCAGGCCAGCAGTACTCATTAGTGCAGAGCTTCCCAAACTATGTTCCACGAACCATCAACAGCAGCAAAGCCAGAACAAGAGACCTACAGCTGGTCCCTGAAATTAGATTAAATAAGTTCTTGTTTTTTTCCACACAGATCCTAGTGCATTCACTAGTGCTACCTGCCACTTCATTGGCTCTGTGTTTCCACACATTTCAGATTTGCACTTTGTGTCTCAGAAGCCAAGATACATCATTCTCAAGGCTGTATCTGTTGGGAGTTGTATATGGACCAAATGGCAAAACCAAGCAAAGTGCTTATCTCTTTAGGCATGAAGGTGGAAAGCAGAGTTGCAGCTGCTCATCCCAGCCATAGTGTGTCCAGAAGATGGCAACTCCCAAGTTTTCAAGCTACAAGACAATATTCCCCTCGGTCTTTGGGAGCCTATCCACTGGCATTAGTTTCTTTACATATCATTTTGAAGACTTTGACTTCTTTGTAGTGCATACAACTTTAGTATGTTTTAACAGTGGAAAGGAGGCACATACACAGAAATGATTAATGATAAGTTTGATAAGTAATAAACCTTTGTCTCCTTTCTTTTTGTTCCTGTCTCCTCTCTATAACTAGTCTCCTAAAAACAGCATTTTGCAAATTCTGTGCTTTACTGAATTTATCTACTGGTTAAAGCATTACCTCAAGAGTCAGATAGTATTCAGCTCTTTGATGGGCAAATCGCTACCAATCTAGATAGTTTTCTCTAGCATAGGATCTCTTAAGGAAAGCAAAAGCCACTGGAAACACAAGTACAGTTCTGTGAATTTCCTTCTTTGAGTCTTGGAGGTTTTGGAGTCAGAAGTCAAAGAAAGTGGGAATGCTGGCATAAGCCAAGCGGAATTAAGGAGATGACATTTTTCTTTCTATAGCACCCTCTCAGCCCTTGGGATATATCCTATGGGGTTTTTTAACAACAACAACAACAACAACAAAAGGCGGCAAGCAGAGCCTTGGAATACAAGCACAGGAAAAAAAAAAAAAAAATCATTTTGCTGACTGTCATAAAGAAACTCCAAAAGTTTGGAGGACTGAATTTGAAGACAGATGTTCACAGAAATCACAGAATCACAGAAAC
>NW_010524071.1:0-1161 GCF_000687285.1 Phaethon lepturus
AGGTTTCCCTTGATTCCTTGTAGAATCATACTGGGGTGTCACCATCCTGGCTGGGTGATCCATAGCAGACTCCTGCAAGAACACCCGCTTTATTATCTTTTCCCCTAATCTTTACGCAGAGGCTGTCCACTGTGTCACCCTCAGCTGCAAGCTCTGTACAGTCCAACCCCTCCTCACCTGCCCTGCCTCTCTCTCCTGAAGTGCCTATGACTGTCCGTCACAGCACTCCAGTCACAGGACTCTTCCCAACAAGTCTCACTTATGCCAATGGTGTCATAGCTCTGGGACTGAGGCAAGGCCTCTCGTTCCTCCAGGCAAGGCCTCTAGTTCCTCCTGTCTATTCCTCACACCGCATGCATTAACCTACAACCACTTCAAATGTGCTCTGGGCTACTCACTACATCGTTGAGCAGAGTGAAAGTTCTCACTAGCACACTGTCCCTCAAAAATTGTCAGGCCGCCCCACAGCTTATCGCTGGTAAGCCTGATTTTATGCCTTCCCCCTTTCAAACCGGGTTTAAAGCTCTTTCCATCGACCCCACTAATTACTGAGCAAAGATACTTTTCCTCCCCTTGAGAAGGGTGAATCTCGCCAGGCCCCAGCAGGCTTGGTGTCATGTAGACCATGCCATGACTGAAAATCCCAACTTCTGCTGGTCAAGAAGTTGCGCCGGCCTGTTTCTTTCCCCATCATTACCTACAACTGGGAGGACAGAGGAGAATACTGCCTGCACTCCTGATCCCTTTACCCATCTCCCCAAGGCCTCAAGTCTCTTTTGATTGCCCTTGGGCTTCTCGTCACGACTTCGTTGGTACCCACAGGAAAAAGCAAGAGCGGCTAATGATGTGAGGGCCGTACGAGTCTAGGAAGTTTCCTGGTAACGCCTCCAACCCGAGCCCCAGGGAGGCAGAACGCTTCCCAATTAGGCAGGTGTGCTCACCAGTCCGGGGAAGAAGGAAAGGAATTCTTTCTTTTGCTTTGCCTGGGCATGTAGCTTTTGCTTTACCTCCTGAACTGTCCCCTCTCAACTCACAAGTTTTCTCACTTTTAATGGGGCAAGTGATTGAGCAGCTGTGTGCTGCCAAGCTGCCTACTGGGATTAAGCCACAACCCCTGGGAAGCCAATGCTCAGTGAACCATGAAACCAGAGCCCACTGCAT
>NW_010524072.1:0-489 GCF_000687285.1 Phaethon lepturus
GGTTCCCGGCCCCCGGTGTTGCACAAACCAGCCACTGTAGCACTGGTGTTTCACCCATTACTCTCTCTCTGACTATTTCTATTCCGATACACTTGCCAAGCAGTCTCCAGCAATTTCTCTAAATCTCTCACATCTGTTCCTTGCACTTTCTGTAACTTTCTCCTGATATCATTTGCCGACTGTCCCAAAACCAGGAATATCAACTGACCCTTTCCCTCCTGAGAGGTAGGGTTTAAAGGAGTACATTTCTGCATCCCTTCTTTTAATTGGTTCAAAACATCAGTAGGGAATTCTTTTCTATCTACCTTATTTAATTTCATACAACTTAGACCAATTTACTAATTTTGGGACAGCATTTCTTATTCCATAAGCAATTGATTCTCTGTACCACATTAATAAGTCCCGGGCTCCTGGCTGGTTAGGGTCCCAACCGGGACTGGTAATCAGAACATGGTTATCCACTGTTCCCGGCAGAGTTCCAGACCAAAC
>NW_010524072.1:577-1692 GCF_000687285.1 Phaethon lepturus
ATGGCATGCACATCCTTGCAATCAGGGTCAAACAATCCTCTAATCACCCATTCTGTGAACCTTTAAACATCTTTGTCCAATGCTACAAGCTGAGCAACATCTTTTTTGCTTCTTATTTTGCTTATTTTTGTCTTTTTCTATCTCCAGGACCATATGGTCCTGGGGTGCTAAATTGATTCCACATTCTTTCTGCCATTCAGGGTGGTTTTGCAGAGTGAAAAAATACATCTGCATAAACCACTTCATCCCATTTTCCTTCTCTCTGAAGGAACAACATTAATTGTAATAATGTATTATGTTTTAATGTCCCATTAAAGGGCCATTTTTCTCCATCATCTAATTTATAGAGAGGCCACCACTGATGACAATACTTAATTAAAGTTCTTCTATCGACACTGCCTCCCAGCACTCCCCCCCTAGATCTTTCCAATACTGTAAAACACATCCCAATGAACTTTTCTTGAGAATTCCACCACTCTGTGACTCTCCCATATCTGATGCAAATTTTACCGTTAATAACCAAAATCTGATAATTGACAAACCAATAATCAATACCCGAAATGCATTAGGCAAAAGTCAGATAACAGTTAACCAATCCTGTTTCCAAATGGGGACGCAGGCACTCCAAATGGGCATGTAATCCCCTACCAAATGGGGACTAAGCCCCTACCAAACGGGGACTAAGCCCCTACCAAATGGAGATGTAATCCCCTACCACGTGGGACATAAGTTCCCCAAATGTATACCTACAAGATGCTAGCAACCTGGTATACGCCAACCTGCATGCATGTCTGCACATCTTATAGATGGTCCCAAATCGATCGATCGTTACCAAATTTAGGGTTTAAAGATGTCTTCTTACCAGAGGGTCTTTGTCTGTTCCCATCAAATCTATGTCCTTCCAGTCAGGATCCTGATTCTTAACTATTAACTCAAATCTTTTAGCAACCTCTGTTGGGTTGTCCCTATAATTTTTCACTACCTCCTTCCACATGTCCAAATCACTCATTGAAAAAGGGACCTTAATTCGTGTTGGTCCTTCAGGTCCCATAGCCTGTCTGCAGACACCTTTATTGCAGCGCTGGACTCATGGGGGATATCTCCTCCTAACATGC
>NW_010524073.1:0-4586 GCF_000687285.1 Phaethon lepturus
GCCAGCCCCGCGGGGAGCTCCGGCCACGGCTCCCGGCACAAGGAAGGATGCCACGAGCCAGAGCCTTGCTGGAAGTGGGTGTAAAACGAGGAAGGAAGGAAGGAAAAGGGTGGGTGGGTGTGCATGTGGGATGGGCACTTTTTGACATACATTCGTGAACAAAGAGTTTAAAGAGATTTCAAGCTATTTACTCAGCTATATTATAATTAAAAGTTTATAGATTACACCACCACAAACCTTCCAAGATTGCTGCTGAGTTTGGACGCACATTAATTCCCAGGAGCCTCCTGCAGAACAATCCCATCCCGGCACGTGCAGCAGGAAAAGGCTCCAACAAGTAACAGTTTTAAAAGCTTCCAACTCACTTTCAACTGTGATTTACTGTGGTGGCTCCATTTAACCTGGAGGATGCAGGAGCACTTCCCAGATCACACACCGCTTCCCCACATGCCTTTTGCTTCCTTTAGAAAGCCCCGCTGCCTGGATCATATCCTAGGCTGCAGGCTTTGCTAGGCACAGCTTTACATGGGTACCCTTGTGGGTAAGGGCTACTGGTTTTATCTATCCGCATAGCTCTTGCCATACAAGACCCTCCTGTTGTAGCCCATGGAGGGGAGTGATCTGGCAGGAGGCTGGTGGGAAGCCATTGCCGGGCGGAGGGAAGGAACATACACAGTAGCTCTATAGGTGATGCATTAACAAATTCCCAGATGAATGAGGAACGCAGCTAAACAGCCTTAATTTCAATCCTCAGAAGGGTTGAAGGTGAGCACATCCGTGAGAGAGGACGTCTCTGAATAAAGTCACTTTTCACAATCAGCCTGAAGTGCTGGCACCGTCTGCTAACAACAGACACTTACGCACCAAGCACGCCTTTAATCCAAAAGCTTGCTCCAAAGTACTTCATGAACTGAAAAGGCACAAACAATACTTTCTCTAAAGTTCAGCGCAAGTTCTGATACAACCTTTTACTTTCTGTGCCTAAAACTCAACAGGCTGTGGAACTGCGCGTGACAGTTGTTTAACGCTGCGCAGCACAGTTATATACAACACTGGCAGGAGAGAGCGAGAAAATAGTTTACAATTGAATCTGCAGAGGAAATTTGGGTAAGTTGAATGTAATTATCCATTTGGAAGCTGGCCGAAGGCTGGGACTACTCAAAACCAGGAGGGAAGCTGTAAGAAGCGACCGGTTTTGCTCATCCTTTGAAAGGCAGCACCTCTGAGCTGCCTCGTGGGCGCTCTCCCGGTGCTCCTTGGTCGGGGCCAAGCACATCACCCGAGGCTTCGCTGGGATCCACGGGTCCTGTCCCGCTGCCGCCAGACCTGTCAGCGGTGGGGGGGCTGGGGGCACTCATGCTCCACAGCACCTCTGCAAAGGGGATGGCACCCTGAGCCAGAGAAGTCAGGTTAAAAAAAAAAAAAGAGAGACAGAAAAAGTGACTAATAATAAATAAAAAACACTGGCAGCAGCAGACCAGCCGTCTTCGTGCCGAGCAACGTGCATGTAACCGGCTGCTCTGGGTGCAGCACGCTGGAGAAGCCCCGGAGCCCTCCGCGTGGCTCGCGGGTCTCTCCATCCCAGGTGCCATCACCAGTCTGTGTCACCCCAAAGCTTCCTGCCCAGAGATGCCACCGACTACCGACGCGGCCCTCGTGCACGTCTTTTTCAGACCTGTGGTTTTGTAGTTTGTCAAAACAGGATACTATTTAAATTTAAAATGTTACAATTTAAATAAAGACAAAATAGTTATTGCTCTTTTCGCAACGAGACATCAGGCTCTCCTCATCTACACTCCATTTTTTGTTTTTAAAAGACCTTTGGCCACGTTTGCCAGCACACTATCTCTGCGAACCTGGATGTGAAGACAAGTGCCTAAGCAAAACAACGATCACTTTCTATGAATTACTGAACATGTGTAATTCATTTATCTGTAATATTGTGCTAAACTCAGCTCCAATTAAACAAACGAAAACACCTGCTTAGCACACATAGATCTTTCCATACCTCAGGGGAAGACACATCAGTGTGCTCTGTAGTACAATCTGGCTCAGAAGCCTACACTAACAATGCAAGGCTGGGATTTTTTTATTTTTTTTTTAAATGCACATAAGCAAGGAAATAAAAAAAATATAGACAGTGAGATTTTGGGGGAGGAGTATTTGTTTTTAAAATTTCTATCTTTAGCACGTGCAGTTCTGTAACATAAAAAAGGTGGCTTCTCACGCGCACTTGGACCGGAGGGCATGCATCACTCCAGAGAAAAAGGCGGGATAAGGAAAACTTTAAAACACACGTAACTGGCCGCAGACTTCACGACACTGTGAAACTACCACAGAGACCTCGCGTAGCAAAACTACCGAAGGCAATCTATTGCCTGCTCTTGTGCTGCTTGTGGACCACGGGCACCCACCAGCGCTGTGGGACGACGCCATTAACGGGTCGGAAGCACACGGCAGAACACACAAACCGGGGTCACCCCAACCCGCCAGCCACGGGGGCGAGACCGCTCCGGGCACCCCAGATGACCAAGCAGCAGCAAACGAGACACAGCCTCATCTCACGCACGTCCTGAACCGACCTAGGGGCGTCCCTTTTGGGGTGCCTCGAGAAGCGGGGTGCCGCGGGCGCCGCTGCCCAGCGCCGGTTTGGGAGCTCCGGGTGCTTTGCTCGGTGCAGCGGCTGCCGTCAGGAGGGCCTGCAGCCTGCCAGATCCCTACCCGTAACTCATCTCCTGTTCTTTACTGAACTGCCTGCAGACAATAAGCTGTCAATCAGAGCCCCACAAGAACATTTACAATTATCTTCCCTCTCCCGCATCCCAGCACAGCCCTGCACGAAGAGCTCCATCCGAAACTGTTCACACATGAGCCATTTGCAACTCTTCTATTGCCCTAACTGCCCTGACTTGAGAGGCGTGTTAGGAAATTGAATTTCCTCGTGTTTTCAAATAAAAGTACTTTGGTGGCGAAGCACAGAAGCACACAAACGGGCCTCCTACAGGTGTGAGGCAAAAGCAGCCAGGGATGGAAAAACTGCCCCAGTAATTATTATAGCATCCTGTGCAAGGAATAAGGCTGCTTTTTTTTTTTTTTTTTTTTTTTTGAGTCTGCAAATAATAGTGGTTGGTGATATGTGTGTGCTCAAAGCTGCAGTATCTGCGTAAGCAACTAGTACAGTCTGTGATAAAAAGACAGGGTGGTCCCCTCTGCTCACTTCTGCAGAATTAGCAACAGAACACCACCACAATTTTGCAGCTGGCCCTGCTACTCCGATGTCTCAGCTGCTGGGCTCTCCCAGAAGAAATGGGTTTGTTTTTCTTCTGGGTAGACACAGCTGAGTGAAGGACTCAAAATGAGCACACTTTCCAAGCAACAAGCCCAAGTAAAGAATACCAGTGATGGAAGTCATAAACGTACCTTCCCTTGTAGTGCCAGTTGCGGACAACGTGATTTAAAAATATCTTAACTACATTCTGCATTAGAATAATGCTCCTATTCCAGAGAGAAATCCCCAATACTTTGGGGGCACTTCCCAAACACTGCAGCCTGCGAGCCTGGCCAGGACGGGTCTTTGGGCCCATTCCTAACAGCACCGAAATCACTGCCATCACTAAATTAGGGTGAAATCAGCACAGTCATCATTCACTACACTGTGACTTTACTGATTTTCTGCTCAACTGTCAGCTCAAGGGTCAGCGTGGTTATCAGAGAGGCGGCATTCACTCTGCTGTTGATTGATTTGGGTAGCATCTTTGACAGCTGTCAAACAAAAAGGTAACCATTGCCATTATGGCTTTTTTCCTCCTATTTTTAATTTTTGCACAGAATATTTCTACAACCTCTTCTGATGAAAAATAACCTATCTGATATTTCCCCTCTCCTTTAAAATGTTTATCCTGCTCTGAATCTGCAAGGTATAATATCACCAAGAAAGGTCAGGTTTCAGAGAAGCTAATGGCTCTGCTGTGCGCTCCCACCACTTCGAAAAGACGAACAATAGTCCCTCAAGTGTTGCTGCCGGTGGCACAGCAGTGATTCATGACGGAGGGTTGGAAATCTGAAATTAAAATAAACTGCTTAAAACCTGCAGATACAAAGAGAGATGCAGGAGACCGAATAAAATGGGACAATCTTTTAACCCAATCAACAAAGTACTCATTGTTCCAGTTTAAGACAAGTAACGTAACAATAAATATTGAGCAAAGGAAGTTAACCTCTATCCACAGCCTTTGAATAAACACAAAAGTTAAAAGTAAGATCAATGCAAAGGCTTTGGCTCTTGCCAACTTGTGCTTTACTCCTTGCTTGGCCTTGTTTTTACTTTTTTTACTTTTACTTTTGGGGATTTTCTTTGCCTTCTGTCATTATTATATATATCTTCCTATTATACTTTCCTGTATAAACTCCTTATCGCACAGTAAGAGGACAAACAGAAGGAACCACCAGCGCACAGTTAAACGACGTGAACGACAGCTCGGTTGTGTTCCGCAAATCCACCTGAGCGCAGATAACCCGGAAAAAAAGGGGCCGGGCAAGAGGCTGGTCCACAGCCCCCACGGAGCTGGGGCAGCCCCCCCCCCCCA
>NW_010524073.1:4617-20689 GCF_000687285.1 Phaethon lepturus
CCACAGGCGACCCGACGCAGCCCTGCAGACCCCTCTGACTACCAAACCCAGCTTACTGTTCACCCTGTAGGACAGCACAGACAGCATTTGGCACCTCTGGTACAGGCACATTCATCTCTACTACAGAAGTTTGAGCATCCAGCTCTTGATCTGAGTATGAATAAATGCCTTGGTTAGTTCTCATTTTTCCTGAAGTGGCTTATCCCTTCCCGTGCCAACACCTCAGCCAGTAATACAGGTTTTCACAGCAAGTATTAATTCTGACTTTGCTTTTAAATCACATTTTCTTCATTTGAGCATTATTATATTCCATAGAACCAGGCGTGAGCATCATGCAAAAGGTATTCTGGTCCATGGCTGTGAATACAGCTGTGTAGGCAGAGGAGTATTTGTTTTCCAAGTAATTTGTGCACATTCACAAAATTACAGCTCTCTCCAGTTCTCCTGAAATATCTGTCCTGCTGTTTACAAGTCATAAAATGTAATTTGTCTTTTGTAGGGTTCCAACTGGTAAATTTGGGGGGAAAAAAAAAAAAAATATATTTGCATCTTTTTTTTTTTACACTCAGATTGGCTGCTCCCCATTGGCCATACAACACCAGCAATAACTTGTGGAGCCACTGCCTTGAGATAACAGTGGACAGACCTTTAGACTTTACAGGTTGCTCATGGAGTTGCATCTTACTCTTATCCCTGAGTAACCATCCCATGAAGAAGGCCACAAGAAAAGAGGCATGAGTTACAACCTGCCTTCGGGCGACAGGTTGCCACTTTGGTCCAAACGCAGCTCACATTGGGATGGAGCTGGGAGGTTCATCAATTAATAATGCAGCACTGACAGATCATCAACAAAGAGGTCTTTCTGCATCTATTCTTGCAAGCAAACCCAACAAGATTAAAATTACTAAATTTGCTTTGTGTTTATGAACCAATGGGCTAGGCTGGCGGTTGGCATTTCCCAACAGGTTTGCTTCGGATGTTTATCCAAGCTATTAAGAGTTAGCCAAAACACTTCTTTTGATTCCCACCCCCCCAATGAAAGATGGGACAATTTTCACAAGTGCTTCTGATTTTTGCCTTTTGCTTCATGACTGTATAGATAAAAAACAAAAGTTGTCTGAATGCACAAAATTCCATTCGCTAGGACAACATAGTCTCGGGATAAAAATTTTCCACAGCAAATGTGTACGGTGCCTGCATAACAGAAACCAACCCTGCTGAAGGCCCCAGACACAAACCATGAACCACTTCGGCCCAAAGTTTTGATGAGAAGCAAAGTGCACAAAACCAAACATCCTACCAAGAAATCACAGCGGGCATGATCGCTGTCGTTGTGCGAACTGGAACTATTCAAGTTGGTTCTACTGGAGTGACTTTGGTGTAGAACTGATTTGAAAAATAACATCAGAGGTAAACTAAAACATCAGAAGAAACTAAACTCATCCAGGATCCCTTGACTCCAGCATACTTCCTGGATGGCTGTCCCTTAAACCCAGGACAAATCTGGCCCGAGCTATTGAACCCAGTGCTGCCACCCGTCAGAAGTCCATGCGGCCGTGCAGATGTGTTGTAAAAGGTTCGAAATTGAGATGTGCCACACAGGATAATAAAACACGGCAAAACACTACTTGAAGCCATACCGCTTAAAAATGTATGCCCCAGTGACAGAACTGGCAAGAAAAGCGTTGCGATTTGATAATCATATATACCGCTTTCAAAGCCCTCCATCAGGGTGCTCCCCCGCAGTAGGTACGCGATGCACGCTGGCACGTGGCACGAGCTATGGAGCTGCAACACGACTCCCACGACATAACGCGATGGAGGACGATTTTCCGAGGGGCAAACGGTACCAAGGTATGGCATCGGTGACCTCGGCGGCTCCGGCACGGGCACAGCTGCCTCCTTGCGCCACTCTCTGACACCCTTCGCCACCTGAGGTCCTCCCGTCATCCGCCCACCTCGCTTCAAAATACGATTTCAAAACTTTTTCAGCTAGATACGCTAAATCCAGGATGTAGATTTTCTAATTAGGCTCTGTTTAAACATCTGTTGGTAGACTGCATTTAACATTAGTTATTTGAGCAAAGCGCAATTTGATTAGGCTGTCTGAAACGGAGCCAAAGTCTGCAAAATAATAGCTCAATTAAATTTTGTTTTGCTTTCATTTGTCTTATACTTTCCTGAGTGTGATACAGTTGCATATAATCAAGTAAACTAATTCCTTTCAAAATTAGAGATTTTGGTGCCTTTTCCATCTCCGCTCAAAGTTTATTTAATAATCTCTTCCATCTTCTCCATGCTTCACTGAACTTCATCCTGACACAAAGTACATTTCTTTCTTGTGCCTTCAGTCTACTTTAATTTTCTAGGCTTTCAATGACTTGAGATTATGCGCCATTAATGTTACACCTTAAACAGATCAGTCACTTATAAAAGGCAGATTACACTTATCGGGAAAATAAAAACATTTCAGCGACGCAACAGCCTTTCCTTTGCACACACCACAAAATATTTTGCCAACCTGACGACACAGCTGCAAAACTGTCAAGCTCCAAAGCCACATCCAAGCGGCATTTCCAATTGTTTCCCTGGGTTTAGTTTCTCCTTATTCTGTTATGTTGCACTTGTTGCCCTGAAACTTCAATATTAGCTCTAGAGATTTAAACACATGAGGCAAACAGCTGCTCTCCTCCGCTCAAGGAAGCTAGATCAAAATGCCTCCTCTTGTTCCCTCCTGCCTTTTTTTTTTCTTTCTTTTTAAACAAATTGCTGTAACTCAAGTATTTCTGGCAAAGTTGACGGTTTTAGGGCAAAATTCTGCTTGCTCTGTGATCATCGCTGCAGATTCCTCCAGTGGGTCGGTGCACGAGGGACGCCAGAGCTTCCCCGCGCTAACTAAAGAAACATTGCCTTGAGGATTAAAAAAATAAAAAAGTCACAGTAACTTAGCTGCTATGTAGATGTGTATATGATCTAAATTTAAACATTAAACATTTAAACATTAACTCCTTTCACACTTCTGTTAAAAGAAAAAAAAAGCATGCGTTCTTTGAGAGAAGAGGTTTCTTTTATCGAAGATTTTTTGATACATAGGACTTTTTCTTTAGTGTTTTTTTAACATATTTGTTGCAAAGTGTGAACACAAAGGGACAAGCTGAAATAGGTATCTGGCAGGCTCTTCCCCAGCGCGTGCTGCTGAAAGCCACAAGCACTACTGCAGTTAGAAATCTGTTATTTTGACGCAGAAAAGCGAGGGACTCCTCCGGCAGCGGTCCAGCTCTGCCCTGCCATAGGCAGAACTTTAAAATATTCCCACAACAAAATAGCCTTAAATATTAGAGGCAGCTAAAGTCCGTGGAAGTTCAAAATGGGATATGTCCTATTTAAAATGTAGAGAGCTACTAAATATGACAACCATCTGATGTATGAAAATTATTCACAACCAAAAACAGACAGTCTGGAAATAGCTGGGATGACTTCATTTAGACAGAATTACCCAAATCTGTTTCTAATATACACAGTACACATAATAAATTTTTACAATATGACAAGGAAAACAAACTTAATAAAAGTTCCTGATCTTTTGTTACACAAGCAAGCTATAGCCATGATATGTTTATAATATTTTGCCCATGATGTCACAGCTAAGTAACAAAAGCTAAGCAACACAAAAACCAGTTACTAGGTATGACTTCACCTCGCGACTCCCGTAACGACATCGCTGCGCACATCGCCCCGGCGTACCACCTTCCCCAACCTATATCCCGCGCTCGACAAGTACTCGCCGGGTCGCTTGTGACTAACGGTTTCCTTTTCTTCTTCTCCCAGGCACCCTCTGACTTGGGAAGCTGCGGTTCTCCATGACGAGAGTTTGTTTTTTCCCAACTACACCAGGACTCATCTGAACGGTAAGAGATTTTTAGCCTGTTTCCTTCACTGCTGGTTATTTGACAAGTGCTTGAAAACCCTGTTATAAACAATCTCTGTAGGAAAACAGATGATGTCTTACGATCACAGAAGGTAATTTTTTCAAGAACCCAACTTTTCGAGCGTTTCCCAGATGCACCGCGTCAATCTTCCTGCGTTTGACTCTCTCAGCTGGTTTCCCAGCCCGGGCACTCGGCCAGGCGGGCCGGACTGCCCCTCATTGTCACTTCTGTTCGATGGCACTTGCACCCACTGCTGTTATTCCAGGCTTCAGGAAATTTTCTAACCACTGGACAGGCTCCAGCCCTGAGCACTAATAAGTTGCAGATTGCAGCTCCGTTAAGTGTGTGTGTGTGTGTGTGCACGTGTGTGTCAGATCAGGGCCACGGTTTGGAGGAGGAGGGGGAAAAACAGTAGTTCAAAAATGCTGCCTACTCAAATTGACAGAAAAGTGACCCCTGCACTTCATCAGAAATTCCTGCAGACTGACAAACTAAAGGAGTTTGCTTTTATCACACACAGTAAGACTCATATGGAAAAATGGAAACACTACATCACTCGACCTCAGGGTGCCCCCTTTTCAACCACAGATGAATATTATGCACAAAAATTGTAAATCAATTTGAGGTGTATTAAAGGAGATTCTCTTTTTCTGTATTAAAGGTAATACCTTTTAATCTCTAGATTTATTTTGTAACGTCAAGTAAATGAGAAAGACTTAATTTCCGTAACTGAATTTTGCTACTCAAGTCTATTTAGCGTCTCTGCGTGGTGTTCATATAATTTCCTACACTTTGCTTGCATCAGGAAATAATGAGCAAGCATCACTTACCCAACACTGAGTCACAAATATTTGCCTACATTAACAGAGCATTAAAAGCCATTTTAAACAACTTAAGGAAATTGTGCTAGCCTTTCAACTGTGATTCACGGCTATGAGAAATTAAGGAACTTTTCCTCTTCGAAAGGCAAAAATCAGTTGCCGCAACCTCCTTGTAGTATCATTAGGTCCGAGAGCAGACTCTCCTCTTACAGATCCCTACACAATAGATTTCTTTGCTTAATGAAACTGCTTCTGAAATTTTCCTACACTCAGTGTTGGGTACTTTGAAATTTCAATCTTTTCACATCCTTGAACTCTCATCAACATTTTTTTCCAGACTGTGTCAATAAAATTGATTACTTGCAGTTCTGAACTCTGTTCTGCACATGGAAATAAAACAATTTGTTTTAAAGTATTTTCTGAAGAAAGCAGAACTTGGCAACAATATCTACAAGATCAAAAAAAAAAAAGAGGGGACACACACACACACGAACCAACCAAGCAAGCCTTCCCCACTAAAAGCAAAACAAAAAGAAACCTCTCCAGCAAACAAAAGAGAAGCAACATCCTGATTTTATCACGGCAGCAACGCGAGCTAAATTCCTGACATACACATCATCAAGCTCACCGTTGTTCTCCTGATTGATATATCTCCCTGTCGGATATGAACGATCTTTTCGGATCATTAATACGTTCATTAATTTGTTATCAATTCTAGGTCGTCGTACTTAAACCGCGTCGTACCGTGGCTCAAGAGTGCCTCGGCAGCGCGGGGTAATCACATACGTACGGACCCCTGACTACCCGGCTGCTGAGACGCCTCATACCTACAACCTATCTGTTGCTTTTACAAGTTTAATCTCGGTATTAAGGAGCTGCTTGTGGAACCATGTCGCTATAACATCTTCAGCCCAGCTGTACATCATACAAACCGCTATAGGAGGGGCAGTCTCCCATGATTCCTACCAGCAGTGCATACCTTTAACTCCCTCATCTGTAATGCTACAAAATACCGCTCTCCTTTCTTCCCAAGCACAAGTGGACTACCAGCAAGGGTCCAACCGTGTTATTCCTAATTACCTTTTTTTCACTCTTGATCCTGTGGCGCTCATAATTAGTTACCTGGGGCTGCAATCCAATTTGAAGTGATGACAAGAAAGTGATCCATGAAAAAGTAATAAGTTAAATCCAATTTCAGCCTTCCTCTAATTAAATGCACATGGAACTAATGACTCAAACCCTACCATTTCAGTGATAATGGTAATTAGCGAGGTGGGAGTCACTCTCTTTTTTCAACACTGTAGGTGTAAACCACAAGGTAAAATGGCAGGAGCACTCTTAATTACATGTGTCATTTTGTCAGCAATTTACACATTTCTGACCGGTCAGGAAGGTTTCATTTGTTTTCCCTCTGCCCGAGGTGGGTAACGCACAGCCGGACTCGGGCACCGCCAGCCCCACCGCCCAGCTCCCAACCTGGTCAGAAATCACTTTTTAAAAAAACCCAAAAAACTACTCTCTAAATGTTTAATGTCAAAGCAGAAAACCTGCTAGGAAATGATACTCGGGGTGCTCTAACAAGACACAGAGCTGGAAATGAGGGATCCCGGCTTCTACATTCAGTTTTGCCACTCAGCCCCTCAGGACCAACTTCATAACGTGCAGATACCAAACTCCCAAATACGCCGGTGGGAGCCGCGCACCTCAATGCCACTGAAGATCTGCAGTGCTCTGACCTTGAGCGAGTCACTTAACATCTCTCACAGCTATAAAATGAGAATAATCGTATTTGCTGACAGTACTTCACACTGCCAGCTCTCCCAATATATCAGTATTTTCCTAGAAGCCATGGTTTTTCGGAATCATGTAATTACAGGACAATCATAGACTTCTTTCAAGAAAAGCAACTGTGTTTGTCACCTTTCTACTCAGTCTGAAAAGCTGGAAAAATTGAATACTAAAGGCTTCAAAAAATACAAAAGGGCAGCAAAAAAAAAGGCCCACAGGTTTCACTGAAAAAAAAAAACCCCTTAGTATCAAAATTTTCAAGCTGATCATGTAATTTTGAGGACCTGACTCAGATTTTGTTCTGTTTGTGGGGTGGGTGATATTTGCACTTCGCAGGCATATTCCAAGAACTGACTAAGACCTATGAATGGGCTTAGGGGTGAAAAATAAAAGAGCTATGGGTCCTTTGGTAGAAACCAGCAAAACTCAACTTTGCTTTATTTCCTAAGTCAGCAAAAAAAATGAAAGATTCAAGTGAAATTTTCACAGGTAAACTATTTAAACCCAGCAGAACTGAAATCTCAGCTCGACTAGAGTTGGAGGCAAAATTCCCATTGGCTTGACTGAGGACAAATTCAGATCAACTCCCGAGTGTTTAAGAGTGAAACAGAGAGATACTCATACAAATAGAATAAATACACTTGCAAATTTATTTCCCCTCCCAAATTATCTGCTGAGGCATAACTTCTCTACCAGCTGTTAAATTTACCACTATGTAAAAAAGGTACATTGCGTGTAAAACCTGAGACTACATAAGCTGGTAGTTGTGTGCTCCAAGCGAAACAGAGAATACCCTTCCCTTCACCTTTCAGTGTTTATTACATTGTCGAACTAATGATTTCTGATTTCATAAAAAACAATAATAATTGCCCCCAAAATCAAGCTACCGTGATTCCCCCCCCTCCCCCCCCCTTGCCCTCTTCTATTTCTCAAGGTACCGGAAAGAAATATTAAGATAACACAGCATGCAAATTAAATTCTACAAAAGCCCAGCCAAAAGGCTGCTTTAAAAAGCAGCGGTATGCAAAGGCGAGGACAGCTCTGTCCTCTCAACCTCCCCCAGTCTCACAACGAAAATCTAAACCAAACCCAAATTCTTTTCTTGGCTGTGACTTAAAGGGAAGATTTATTTTCTGTTTTGTCAACCAAAACCAAAAGTTTCCATCCTAGTAATTTCATTATTTCTTCTCTCCAACACACACGCAGGTTAACTATCATACAACAAATCTCATTTGATCGCATAAAAAAGTCAAGTGATGGGTTTCAGTTGCAAGATACTGACTTAGATGTCCTAAATCTGTTTTCAGTCCGGTATCCAACTTTCAGCTCAATGCAACACACAACATTTTCGTCTTTAAAAAAACCTGTATTTTTAGTATTGCCAAAACACACATGCACTTTTACTTTCTTGGGAGAAAATGTGTCTCTTGATTTGTTTCCAATCTGTGTGCTCTTGCCAGCAACTAAAATGCTTGAAGAACCAAAATGAATAATCGTTAAGAGCATCAGCAATTAAAGCTGCAAATTGTAATCAATACATCTATTAATACAAAGATATATTTATCTTGGCCAGGAAAATTGTGCACATTTTCAAAATCCTAAGCATACCTGGCCTGTTAAATTATTTGTTTCACAGACTCAAGGAAATCCAATGTCTATGGCAAATATATTATCAAACATGCTTTAGCCTTTTTTCACTTCCAGTAATTTTTGTGGGGCTGGTATTTTTTATATTCTTTTCCCAACTGCTAGTTACTAAATCCATTCCTTAACTTTCAATTTTCTTTTGTTTGTGTCATCAGGCTGTGAAACCAGAGGTCACTGCCAAATATAAAGCACGACAGTGTGAGATAGGCTCAAAATGTGAGTCATCGTGTATTTGGAGATTTATTTTTTTTCAGCTATCAGCAGAGCACATCTCCACTCCTCTGTCCGAATTCTTATATACTGAATATCTCAAAATTTGCTAAAAGCAGGTCTCTACTTCAGGCAGAGTTATCAAGGTCAAGACACCCCAAAGACATCTCTAGAGCCCACTGTCATGTAAATGCTGTTGAAGGCACCGTGCCCCAGTGCGGCCACGGGATGTTGGGCTGTATTTAAGTACCGTGACTGTTTGGTCAGTGAATAAAGAAGGAATATAGAAAATTATCCACGGGGTGATAACACATTAGCTACACAGCACACACTACATTAATTTTCTGCATGTTTGTGGTGGGGTTTACATGACCAAGCCTGCCAGCCATCACTGAAGTGCTGGGGCCAAGACGGAGGGAGCTCTTCCAGCCCCACGTGGGACCGCACCAGCCTCCCCTCCCAGTGCGGGCAGGGCTGTGGAGCACCTTATTAAGGAGAACCAGCACCCTGGGCGAACGGCATCCCTTCCCCGCTGTTTCATGCCAACACAGCTCCCCAGCACTCGTGTCAGGGAGCTTTTCGCCAGTGCCCTCGCCAGGCACAGCAGAGATAAGCAATACCTACGGTATTCTTGTTATGCAGAAGTCTGCCTGTTGGAAAAAAACCAGGTAACTGCTAACCGCTGTGGCTATCCAATGAGACACCTATATTTATGAACTAAGTGCAAAAATGACTCGGTTCATTATTTAAGCAAACTTTTCAAAAGCGGGTGCATTTCCACCACCCTCGGCATTTATTCTACATACTGTCAGCAACGGGTATTGCCTTGTCAGTGCGGCGCCATCCACTTCAGGGGGTGTGGGTGCTTGCGTGGGTGCAGTTTTACTCAAAAATTTTACCCCCAGCACCACCATTTCCTTTCAGCAACAGATTTTCATTGCAGGGATGCGCTCGGGGTCTGTTACATTCCAGAGGACTTCCAGTACGTTTAAGACCGCAAAAGCACAAGGAGTGAGGAGGGGAAAAAAAAAAAAAAGACTGGGCAGTCATTTGAATCGGTGAGTGACAGGCTGGGCCAGCGCTCTGTATACATTAATAAATTAGAATTTTAATTGTGTCTCTGACTGCAGGAGCTACTCTAGTACTTTAATACGTACCAACAATTGCCTATGTTATGGAATCCGCGATGTGGCCTTCACTGTTGACCTCTGCAACACAATTCCCAGTCTGACTACGGAAACTGTTTGGTTTGATCCTTTCAACTTATTTGAATCCTGACAAATAAGCTCACAGCTGAAAGGTCAACACAGTCATATTTCATCCTCTGGAGCTATTCTTAAGACATCTGCACAACAAAGCACTTCTTTTAGTACCTGACACCGGACCTAGCCAGCACAATCTCTCATTAAAAATGTCCCCAGTGGAAGAGTCTATTAAAAGGCATACGGATCAGCTATGGATTTACCAAATAAAATATTTTTGAAAGCATTAATGTAACACTTTGGATTATGGCGCTCTACACTGCCAATAAAACGTATATTTGCCCAATGACAAAATGCTTCATACTTTCCAAAAGAATAATAGCTCGTCTATAAAGTGTGAGGTGTCGTCCAGCAGCCTGAGCACAGGCGTGGAAGCCAGGAACTCATGAATCTTAATCCTACCTCTAAACCCAATTCCCTCTGTGATCCTAAGCAAGCCACTTAACCTGCTTCCCTCAGTTTCCCAGTCCAGAACTGGGATAATGCTACTTACTTATCAGACTTTCCTTCTGGGGATGTTTTGGAGATTAGTATTTGCAAAATGCTTTGAAGATGAAATCACTACATGAAAGCTAAAAGTTGTCCACACTGGGCCAAGGGTTGCAGCTAATAGCTATTCCTCACTCAGGCAAAACTCCCCTTGAAGTCCCTGTCAGCTTTATTTGGGTAAGAACTGCAGAATTGGGTCCTCTCACTTTACTGTCAAGGCCTTTGGTGATGTTGACTTTACCTTCCATATTCTACTACGTATTTTAAAAGTCTAGGATCCGTATTTTCGGAGGAAAATAATCTGAAGCACATATAAAAGGCAAGAGAAGCAGCAATGCTGTCAGGGAACTCATGGTGATAGTATATCAAACTAAAAAAAAAAAATTAGAAAGAGCAAAACAGACATGAGTTTGACAATGTGCTATGACAACAAGAAAAAAAAAAAACGGAAAGAATTTGGGGCTACAGAGGCTGAAGCATCAGATATAGAAGAGTGAGATAAGATAAATGTCCCAGCTACAGGGCTTTGTGTGACTGCAGCTGAACTGCTGCATTCAGTAACTTATTATCAAAAATACAGTGACACGCTGCAATTGCAAAGAGAGCAATAATAAAAGCAATAACCAGCAAACCAGCAAAGTGGTCAAGGGTCTAGAAGTGCCAGTTTATGAAATACATAAAGAACTAGATACATATAATTTGCCAAAACTGGCAAGTACATGTTAGTATCTCAGATGTTTGAGGAGTGTGAACACGAGGCAAGGCAAGGGACTGACTCAGTATTTATACAAGCAGTATTACTTGGAGCAAGAGGACGGAATTAAAGTGGAAAGTTCCTGAGCGTGTGCTTTGTTATGGAAAACCGTCCGAAGGAAAATGAGAGTGGTCCCACCACCACTTGGGATTACTAACACTAGAATAGAAACAAAAAAAAAAAAAAAAAAGGAAAATGTGATACCTGACCTAATAGGTCTTTCTTGTCTTTAACTCCCGTGATTTATCCCACAAGACTAGCAGAATGTACTCCAAAGCCGCTTATGTGTGTATACATCTTCTGTTTGGGAATGCTGTATTGGTTTTAGCTTTCTGAATTCATAACAGCATAAAGCCTGATAATATTTAGATTTTATTTCTGAAGATGTCCATAAATCAGCAGACAATAAAAGGGGAAAAAACACACCGATGATATGATACCCTAGTATTTCCCAATATCCTTGACACAGCAAATCAACGGTTTGAGTGAACACAGACTACAAATGGAACAGCAATCAAACAGAAATGTTAATGCAAATCTCCTATGCACACTGACACGGTAACAAAAGCTATTCCATTCTGTCATGATCCAACCCTACCAGATGCTAATAAAAGTACACACTCATGATTTGGAAATATGCCATGAGTGGGACCTTGAAGAGCACCCAGCAGCATTGGTCCTCACACCACAGCCGCTCTGTGGACTGCACCGGGAAGAAGGTCCCATCCCAACGTTCACAAGTAAGATGCATTTATTCAGCTTTTACAAGCCCCAGTGCCCCATGGAGGCACATAGGCTCCCCTTACCTGAAGGGCTGGCTGTTTGTCATTCCTCTTCGGAGACTTTAATCCACTAACTTGCTGCTGCTGCTGCTGCTGTTGCTGCTGCTGTTGCAGTAGAAGCTGCCGTGCCACTTGGAGAGCCTGCGAGGAAAGAGGTGTGAAAATTGAGTTTACAGCAGACAGGGTGTGGGGAGCTACACGCACAGCGTAGGGTCAAGGCACCCCTTGGTCACGGGGCACCGCTCCGCTCCCGAAGCGCCTCCACCGAGGAAAGCAGCAGCTTCCACAAAAACAACTCCTCAGCACTTGCATGCAATGGGGTGATACCCCACCGCTGGATTTCCCGTGTTGACTATGGAGAAAACCAGCAGCAGCTGATGTTCAGCTCCTGCGGGGAACCTCAAGTAACTGCAGGAATCCCGCAGGTGAGCACCGTACGGTTATTTTTATCCCCTGCCTGGCACGGATCATACCCCTCTTTGCTACCGGGCAGGCTCATGTGCTAGTGGCTTTCATGCTCCTCCTCTCCAGGTCTGGTTTACAGAAGAGGGCAGTCCTATATCACCCTCTGCTCTCCTGAGTGCTGGAAAAAGTCAGGGAAGTTTCTGGAAGGCGATGGCGGAAGGAAGAGGAGAGCCAGCGGCAGGCGGAGCCATGCCGAGTCCCCTGAGTTACCGTGCTAAAGACTGAGGAAGCTGCAAGGATCCGGAGTGAACGCAATGAAAAGCAGGGACAGCGTCTCACACCCCCCAAAATCACAAGGAGCTTCTGACGGACCAGTGGCAGGGACTCGGACGGGACAGGACAGAGCAGTGAAGGGACAGCATGGCCTTACGGGACGGAGGGGCAAGGGACACGATCCCAAAGGCACGAGCAGAGCATCACGTGGTGGGGGATTATTGCGAAATTTTCTGCAAAGTGAGGGAAAAGCATCCCTGGACACTGGAGCGAGCCGCTCTGCGAGGCCCTATTTCTCCATCAGGTGGGGAAAAGAAAGCAAGAGGAGACGTAATATGGGGGAAAGCAGGAAAAGGAGCAAATCCTTCCCCTGGCTCCCTCCCGCCCCCCAGCCAGGGGACCACAAGGATGAGGCTGATGCCTGCAAGATGGGCTGTGGCACAGCTGAGGCTCCACTGGAGAGACCTGAGCCTGCTGCTCCCGGAGGATTCACCAGCGCCGGACTCGGGCTTTCTTGGTCTCCTTGGAGACGTTCAGTACATGTGTAGGTGGAAAAGTGGGAAGGCTGAAGACTTCATTAATGTAAAACAAGAAAAATAGTCCCTTTGCAAGATGCCTACATGGAAGGAGGGAAAAAGCCTTCCACACTTCTACTGTGTATGCTCTCTGAGTGATTTAATTAATACCTATTCAATTAAGGAGTCAGAGTGCTTCGGGTTTCACTTGCTTCTCCAAGTTGCAGAGTGTTTCATCTCAGCACAGAACCAGCAGGAAAGGTTTGACACCAAGAACTGCAAACTCAGATCCACCACCCCCCAGTAAAATCTTGTTATTTTATGGCCTAGACCCATCTTTTTACTTTCGAAGGGACATTCGGCAGCCCAGGGGGGCTGAAGAACCACTGCTGCTGGCCAGCACGCCAGGGCAAGCGGGGAGGAGAGACCTTGCCGCACTCTGGCAACAAGCCCTCCTTTCAAATTTCATAACAAGTCTCCACTGGATCAGAAAAACTCTTTAAAGGTGGATGCGATTTCCAACAGTGCTTGGTGCGATGACGGTAAAATCAGATTGTGTATTTCAAGCCGGTCGGAGCTCAGCGCACCCGCAGCATCTCGAAAACAGTCTGTGTCCCCACGAGGGGTGCGAGGAGCTGCCGGACACGGGCACACACCAGGGCATGTGAGCACCTGTGCTGCCACGCACACAACCACCCCCACCGTCGGTTAAGCGTCAAGAACCAGAAGACCCTACAGCCTACCAATTAATACAATGCAGCAAAGGAAACCTTTCTGCAAAAAGTCTAAGTATGGTTAAAAAAATGTTATTTTTATTGAATTAGCTTATTTAGCTGTTAAAGCATCTTCAAGGGTGGGCAGAGGCAGCAGAAATAAAACCTACAAGACTTAAGGGGATGGGCAACAAATACTCACCTACTTAACAGGGGTGTTGTATGGCTTATTTAATTAATGAATACTTGTAAAGCACTCTGAGTTGCTCAGACAAGAAGTGCTATACAGTACAAACGCAACATATTATTATATATTATTAAGACTGGCTCTGCAGAAGAATAATTCCAGGTAAATGTGCAATCAAATGATCATTTTAGTTCCCAGTAATTAGATTCAATAGGCCAAAAAAAAAACCCACTGAAGCCTTTCTTTAATCATACACTAAACAATCAGAACATCCCTAACCTTTCAAGCTACAGCCTTTTTGAATAAAACATCATCAACTTATAGATATTATTCCAAAAAAGAACCAGTCACCATATGTGTTGTCTCTTTGAAATACAGTTGCTATAGCAGACCCTGCATGCATTTCATGTGATATGATCATATTCTATCCGTTCTGGCAGCTGAGAGGTTGCACAACTAAAATTGGCTGCCAGAAATGTTTGAAGATTCCCAGAACAAGTAGCCGTGCAAGAAATGCCTGCTTTCTACTTGAGCTGGCCGCGAAGCTCCGTGCAGCTCGGCGAGGTGGCCGCTGCCACCACGAGCCCTTACCATGGTTGACCCCACGCCAGTGAAGATCTCTGCCCTTGGGGCCGGGCTCACAATGGCCCTGCTCCAGTCCCACCTGCACAGCACCCACATCCCTGCACACCCAGGCTCTCCACTTGAGGTGACATCCACGCCTCCCTGCCCCATGTCCATCTGGCACTTCTCCTGGCTCTTGACCTGGCGGGACCAGTGATGGCGAGAGGGAGGGACCAGCACGGTGGGTGGAGCAGGGCAGGAAGGAAAGGATTAAAAAGAATGAGAGCAACGAACGAGTTGACTGGAGGGAGCATCACGGGTACAAGGAGTTGGGGTGGACAGGAACAGCAAAGGGAGAAACAAAAAGGGGCAGGAGCGGGTGAGATGGTGGCAAGCTGACAGCTCAGGGATTGCAGCTTGAAACTGGCATTTCCCAGTGTCAAGATTTCACTCTTCTGCTTATAAATAACTGACAGCAATAAAAGCTAAGCATCGGATAAGCTTGGGTTTAAGATGTGGAAGGTTGTTTATAGCTCAGATCTGGTTCTTACCGAACATCTGCATCAAGTAGCTACTGTGCCCTTGGTGGTACCATGAACCCAGGGATCCCAAGTCCCTTTGCCTTTCTGCATTTCCCAGCTCAGCCTTTCCTGCCTCCCGCCTCGGACAAAGCACTGGCCCTACCATTTCAAAGTCATCCCCACACCTTACGCATGATGGGATGTGTAGAAGAAAGACGGCTAGCTCAGTACGGGAAGCACCAGCCCTCTTTCCTCTTCTATGCAAGTATTTCAAGCCCATCCGGAGTGCCTTCGTGACATTAACTTGCTGATGTCGGTTCAAGCCCGGTGGACACCTGCCCTCGTTACACCAGCACATCCCATTTAATACGAGTTGACAAGCGCCATACCTCTGTCCCCTTCTCTGGTCCCACACAGCAACCGCTCCTGCGCGGAGCCCATCGCTGGATGCCGGCGTGGGAGCCCTGCTGAGGCTGCCCATGCTGCGCAGCGCTCGAGCGAGGATAGACAGGGAAATTAATTTGAGAGTGAAGTCAGTCCCACAACCTTCATCGGTACGGAGATTTGCAAGCAGGCCTGTACACTAATAAAGCTTCCTGTGGGAGTAGATGTTGCCTTTGATTTGCATGTGAATTCAATGCTAGTGAGAAGTGCCAGACTGTCAGACATGGAGACCAAAGTCTCTTATCTTTCCAAAAGCTTCTGTAGCAGTTTCCCCACATTTCCTTAATCATCTGCCTTGTCCTCAACTTACTGAACAGGCAGTAGAGAGTAAAGCTGGACTCGGTTCAACTCCTGCTGCTGCCAAGTCCTGAAACAAGGGTGCCAGGACTGTTTACTGCTAGCCAACAGCTCTGCTAACGTGGCCCTCTCCTCACGAGCGGTTGCTCTGACATCTCCAAGCTCTTTTCACACATTCCTCCTCACTGCCATAGTTACATCCTAAATCTCCACCACGTGCTTGCACTTCTGCAAGTGAACAATTGCCAGGGGCCGCGGTAAAATAGCTTGTGTCTGTGCATCCAGGCGACTGCGTGCTCCTTCACGGGACCGGCAGGTAGGGATGCCAATAGTCCCCAAAACCACAGAGGTGCTTCGGAGATCTGGGCCTGTGATTACCAGCAGCCGCGTTACGTGCTGCCTATCTGCGCTGCTCAAAGAGCCTGCAAGCCCGGTCACGGCTGGGGGGGGGGAACCGGGCGAGGCGGCCAG
>NW_010524073.1:20703-43986 GCF_000687285.1 Phaethon lepturus
AAGCAGCTGATCACACAGCATTGGCAACCGTCCTCCTCTCTGCACCGAAATGCAAATAGGAAATCTTCTCACTTACTGAAGAGAAAAAAAAAGCATCACCTAGTAAGCGCATCTTCTGACTGCCACGGTTTTTGGTCACTATCAACAGGGAT
The DNA here is from genome assembly GCF_000687285.1 of Phaethon lepturus. Lineage (NCBI taxonomy): Eukaryota > Metazoa > Chordata > Aves > Phaethontiformes > Phaethontidae > Phaethon > Phaethon lepturus. The sequence goes on from NW_010524073.1 coordinate 20,856, forward strand.
TTGAACGGATGACATCAGTAAAAGGCTCACTACCAGCCGAGTCATCTTGATTCTGCTCAGTGCTACGCCTAAATGCAAGATACAGTAAATGAACTCCCAAGCTATTTTCTTATCCATTAGGAAATCACCCAGAGATAAGGAGATTTTCTGGCGTAAAACAGAGACTAGCAAAAGGGCAACTGAAACGCTGCACTTCAGAGACATTACACAAACTTGGGATGCTATTTGGGAGCCAACATTGGGTGACACCTAACACAGGAAAAATTTTAACAGCACATTCACTGTGAGATGAATCAAACCTGTTTCATTCAAAGATGCCACAGAGTACATGGGAAACCCCACCGAAAATCCCTCTCCCTGTGCTTAGGGAAGTGTCAACCATTTAACGTTTCCCAACCAGTTAAGCCCTGGGGGGGGGGGGGCAGAGGGGAGTACAGATCGGAGATGACCAAGACAATTTTATTGCAAGATAGACTGAACATGACTTGTTTGCCCAGCTGTTGTTTGCCCAGAACATCCGGCACTGTTATCACCCGAGTTACTGTTGTAATTCGACATTTTCACGCAAGCGGCTCAATCTTTCGGTTTCACCATCCTCTTCAAGTTCTGCCTGAAGGGTAAAAACATAGCCCTGCCTCTGACTTCATGTGGCCTGAAACTCCTGATTCGGGAAGGGGGCTGGGGAAGGGAAATACACTGGAAAAAGAGGGTAGAACTTTAAAAATAGAAATGCTGCTTAAACGCTATATACTTGCTTACAGTGTTAGTACATAAAGAAAACAGTAACGAGATCCAGTCCTATGGAGCCTCTTGCTAACTTGTTCCACCGCTGCAGCCAGTAGTACAACAAGGCAGCAACTCTCCAACTGTTTTTCCATCAGCCTATTTCTATTGAAGAAAAAGAGCTCAAGCTCCTCCCTTCCCATCTGTCTGCTCCAACCGATATTAATATCAATCACTTATTAATGAAATACGAAGACCTCCAGCTATAATGGGCCTGACTCTAACACCAGGAGAAGCTTGTTTCCACACCTGAGGTTTATCAGGCATGGAAAGACTGATCCAGGGAACTGTAGGACCTATGGAAAGGTATGTATGCTGGAGGGTGGTGAGACAAGCAAGAGACAGGAGGATGCAAAAGAACCGGCGCCCTGTCTGACTGCCAATTCCCAGGGCAGTTGTACAGTAATCGGCTGCCTCTGAAACGGAGAAGCATGCACACAGAAGTTGCAAGAAGGGCACAAAACAAAATCCCATGTGCTTTTACAGATTCCTAAGGATTTTGGGCCTTTCCAGGTGGACAAAGCTGCCCATCAGGAAAGCAACTTGAGAAAGGAGGAAGGAAGCGTTCCCAGAAATCAGAGATGGTCCCACAGCCATCTGAAGTGTCCAAGCAGTAAATCCGGAAAGTTACGCCGCAGCCAACATCATCATCTGTCCATTATTTCAGTTATGGTCATTAAAAAGCAAAACACAACACAACAAGCAGAGAGAGATGGGACAGAAGATATTTTAAGGGCAAAATCCATCCTTGGAAAAAACGTAATGCTACCCCACTCCCACGCTCCAGAAGCGAGACTTTCTGTATTGACCTCCAAGCAATGCCACATAGCCAGATCCTTACACAGTTAAGGTTGCTGCTAAGCTTTCCCCACCATATTTTAGGCAAAGCATGGCTTTGCAGCGTCAGGCATGCAGTTCTCCCACCATCTATATTTCCCCCAGCTTCACAATGGCTTTAGGCACTGAGGGACCGCCCGCCCAGCAGCTAAAGGGGGCTCTCCCAGCAGAGGCATGGCCCACCTCTCAGAAGGATTTCTTGCTTCCATTTAGTCTTGCAAGGCAAGTACCTCTCTTCCTCCTGGGTGGGACAAGGGGAGATCTAGACTCAGCCAGCAATCTCTCTTCTTTCTCAGCTCCCATCTGTCCTCACACCCCGCTCCACTCCACAGCTGCTCCCATCAGAGCGGCAAGATGCAGCTCACAAGCCCGGATGCACCCGAGCTTCGGAGCTGCTTCATGTCTCTCCCACTCCTGCCTCCTCTATCTCCTCTCCTGCGACACTGTCGTCTCCTGGAGCGGCAGATGTAGAGGAGCGGCGGTGGTAGGAGGCAGACACGTTGGAGGGGAGCCCTGCTGCAGCTCTCCTCCGACAGGCTGAGGAGCCCCACAACGTGTGGAAAACAGCAAGGAGCGGAGCAATATGCAAAAAGGGAAAAAAACCCAGCGCAAAGCGACAGCAGTGGGTAGTGCTGTTCCTCTGGGAGGAACAGAACAGGGGGAGGTGAGAAGAACCAACTAGAGAGAATAGGAAAGGAACCAAAACGAAGAGGAGGAATAAAATGTAGAAGATGCAAAAAAGAGAAGCAGATGTTCTTGCAGCACTTATTCCCTCTGACATTCATACCCAGCTCTTTCATCTTCCTCCAGAACTGGGAAATGAGCTGCTACGTGCTCCCTCCCTGTTCCCACCATCCTGACCCTATGCACCACACATCAAGATGAGCCAAGGCCAAGACCCCCACACTGCTCCCGGCACCCCAGCAGGGAAGCCTGGGGATAATTTACATGGACCTGTTGGAGCAGGTCCAGAGGAGGCCACAGAAATGATCAGAGGGATGGAACACCTCTCCTTGTGAGGACAGGCTGAGAGAGTTGGGGTTTTTCAGCCTGAAAAAGAGAAGGCTCCAAGGAGACCTTACTGCAGCCTGTCAGTACTTTCAGTACTTAGGGGGCTTATAAGAAAGATGGGGACAAACCAGGGGCTGTAGCAATAGGACAAGGCGTAATGGCTTTAAACTAAAAGAGAGTAGATTTACACTATATATAAGGAAGACATTTTTGACAATGAGGGTGGTGAAACCCTGGCCCAGGTTGCCCAGAGAGGTGGTAGATGCCCCATCCCTGGAACCACTCCAGGTCAGGTTGGACGGGGCTCTGAGCAACCTGGTTGAGTTGAAGATGTCCCTGCTCCTTGCAGGGGGGGTTGGGCTAGGTGACCTTAAAAGGTCCTTTCCAACCCAAAGATTCTGTGATTCTATGATTCCACAATTACAGGCAGGACACGGGGCTCTGCTATGGGACACAGCTAGGATCCAACATAACCTGCTGAAGCAGCCCTGCTGTCCAGCTTCCTCGCCAGCCTTGGATTCAAATCACTCCCACCCTCACCTCATCTGCTATTTCCTTGTTCCATTAAAAAATCCTCCTCCACATCTACCCTCTACCCAACTCCACTCCGCAGGAGCAGCACCGGGATGCTGTGAGCAGGGGAGATGCTCCTGGCTGCCTGTACCCAGCGCCTCGCTCAGCGGCAGCTCCTCTGCAAGGCTGGCGCCATCCAAGGGGCTACCAGCCAGCACGTCAAAGAGAAGAGCTTCAACAACAATCCTTTACTCAAATAAAATGATCAGCTGGCCCTGAAGGCTTTGCTTAGATGCAGCAGGCTGATCTAGCCAAGTGACTAACGGGTGATTCCCATGCTGGAAAAAGAGAAGGGACCTGGAGGTCCACATGTACAAAGCCCGGCTCACATCCTGTCCCTGATGTGACGGGGGCAGGCTTGGAGCAAGGGAGCTGGCAACGTGCCTCACGCTGAAGCATCTCCTAGAATAGTTCAGTCATAAGGAAAGAAGATGAGTCTTTTATTTTTCTTCCAGCAGGCTTAGTTTCTTTCCTCTGGAATAGATCCTGGCTATCAGTTGAGGAGATCCCCTCCAGAAAAAGGCACTGGAAACAGAAGCCTTTTCTTCCAAACCCACAGGGTGGAGGTGTCTGTGCCCCAGCGGGGTGCGGAGGTTACTTCTCCGGCAGGAGGGCAAGCAGACTCGAGGGTCCTGCCCTGCCACCCCGGCAGCCCATCCCACGGCTGGCAAGGTCCCTGCCCGCTACCCCAGCTCTGCGGCAGCGGGGAGCCAGCCCCATGCAGGGGGACAAGAGGGATTTGCTTCCGAAACACCTAATTTTAATTTTGTAATTTATTCATACATTCCACCAACTTGGGGGGGAAAGGTGGTAGAGGTATTTTCTTCAAATACCCAGAGACATGAGCAGGATGGACGGGGACAGGCAGCAAGAGGCACCAGGGTACAAGGTCAAACTCGGCAAACCCCAGAAACCTGACAGCCCCGAACCAGCCACAGCAGTGACAACGGCTACAAAAATCCCATTCTTGACGCACAAACGAAAGCCTCAGGCAGTTACACTGTAAAAACACCTTCTGTCCCCTCTTTACAAGAGTCACAGTCAAGACTCATCAAAGCCATTTAAAAAGCATCTGGCAAAAAGTTCCCAAACATTAAAAATGGCTCACTCTATTTTGGCATGTCAAGATTCACAGCATGTAGCGGTCTGTACCAGCAAGAAAGGAGGGATGGGCCAACACATCCTGGTAAAATGAGAAAGGATACAAATCTTGGCTCCCCACACAAACTGAACCAGAACTAACTATGTCTGAGTGATGAAAAAAAAAATCTTATGGGATTTCCAGCTCGTTTCTGTAGGCTCGAGATCAGATTCTGAACTACTGTGTTTATCCAAAAGTGAACCAGACCTTTGAATATTTGGAGGACTATTCACTGCTGAGCCGCGTTTTTCTTGGATGTCAAAAGCACGGGAAGTTCTCATATTTTTTAATAGAGAAGAGAAGAGGTTTAAGGTGGAGGAGAGAAGGAAGAGTGCCTTTTTGTTGCTACAACATAAATAGTATATTGCATACAGCTGCTTGCGCGCTTCCCTGTGTGGTCAACAAAACAGGGAACATATTTTAAGCTTGTTTTCCAAAACACTGCATGACAAACTTGTACTCAGAGGCCCATGAAATAAAGCCCCTGACTGGGGACATCTCACCGCACACCGTCAGGCGCTCACTGTTGTTGCGTGAATGAAAGAAGCAAAACGTTGGGACAGCCCAAACCATGGGAACCTAATGCTGCAAAGAACATCTTTGCACTTCAAGCCTATGGCACAACCTAATTTAGAACAGCTTCTAAAAACCTTAATTTTAAAAGATTCTAGGCAAACAAAAATAGGCGAGGCTCAGATGGAGGCGACAAAAATGATTAGAGGCCTCAGCAGATATGAGGAAAGATTGATAAGGGTCGGAGTGTTTAGTTCAGCGAGAGATGAGTAAGAGGGGAGATGATAAAAGTACACAAATTGTGACTCGGCCTGAGAAGGTACATCTGGTGCTATTTGCCATTTCTCTTAACGCAAGAGAAAGAGGACATTGAATGAAGTCAGGAAGCAACAAAAACCAAACAAAAATTAAAGCAGATAAAGGTTTTTTTTTTCTTTCTTAATACACAACTCATAATTACTCTCTGTAACTTACTGTCACAAGATATCACCAGTGCCAAGAGCATGGGGAGGATGCAAAGAAAGGATTAGACAGTTGCACAGATAGTAATGAGAGCATTTACAGCTACCTTTGGAAAGATAAAAATATAAATCACGGTACAAATGTTTATGCTTCAGGGCACGAGCTAACCTTTAATCGCTGGAGGCTACGAGGAAAGCTCTCCCCATGGACAGGTCCTCTAACTGTCCTTCACGGGCTTCTGCCCAAGGACTACAGCCAGGGCTGAAGAGACCCTGTGTCCGACAGGATGCAACCGCTCCTGCCCCTCTGCCTTCTCGGGTACCTCCAACCTGCACCGCCAACTCCAAACCCTGTTCCCCAGCCCGTTCCGAGCCCCCTCGACCCTCAGGGAGCCGTCGGGCGCAGGGTGGCTGGCCGCATCCCCCAGCCCAGCCCAGCCCCTGCCAACATCAGCTGGCCCCAAGCCGCTCATTTCCTCTTTCTTCTTTGCATCACCTTTAAGTTTCAGGTTCTTCTTTTGCCAGTCCTTCCCCTCCCTAGCGTTTTGACTGCCATTTTTTCCTCCCTTAAAACTAAACCCACAGTTTCAGTCCCTGCCACCCATTTGGGCTCCCCCATCGAGTGCCGACCCCGCCAGCATCCACCTCCTCCTCCCTGGACCCACCAGCGATGCGCACACTTGAACGCAACTTCAAGATGTCAGGCAAATTTTCCTTTTTTTGATCTGAAGCCATTCTGCAGAGGGAACCTACGTCCCCGAGGAGGAGGAGACCCTCCTGCCGATACGGCACCTGCGGGGCAGCGGCAGTCAGGCGCTATTACGGACCACGGAGCTCATCAACGCGCTGGAACTGACATGCGATTCAGGGAGACAAAGAGAGATTTTGAAAGCAAGTCAGTCTATTAAATTTATACCTACCTGCACAATGTGAAACAAACCACATCTCGGTTTCCTTTCATGTGCATGACAGTCTTAACTTGTTTCTTTTAATCCCATAAAAGCAGCTAAAGCATGCAACATGCTTCCCAGAGATGAGGCAAACCTGTACTTTACTTCCTGACAGCGATTTAGTTTATAGTTTTGGTTTGGGTTTTTTTTGTTCAGGGAAGATAATGAACATTGTCCTAAGCTGGTATTACACAGGAAATACTACATGCTACATGCTAGACAGCTGGCATTTAAAAAAGAATCACATAAAGTGACACTGTCTATAACGGACCAAATACAGCTGCAACCCCTCGCGCTGCACAGACACCAACATCGGCAGCAGAAAGATCCCAGTAGCACTCGCCAAGGTTTTCTTCAGAAGTCAGCACCCTTCTACAAATTCAAAGTGCCTCTCGTTTAGTCAGTCGTACCCCCAAGTAGGACTGGGGATGTGCTGAAGCAGAAATGACTACGTAATAAATCCAGCAAATCCAAAGGGGTGAAGCAGTAATCCATGGAAACGTTCCACACAAGAGGGGGTTTTAAGTGCCTTTAATTCCCAGCTGCAAACCCAATAAGCTGCCAGAAGGCGGAGACCACCGAACACAAGGGGTTAACTGCCTTGCTAAAGAAAATGATACACATAATTTCCTTTTATCATAAAACAATACGTTTATTATTTTCTGTATATCTGTTAAAGGGCACGGCCTTCTGAGTGGAAAACAAAACACAGCTCGGTCACATGTTTATTTGCTTCAGCTACTCCCTTTCCCTTCTGATAAATAATCAAACATGCCATCCAGAAAAAACAAAACCAGTGAGCTGGGAAATTTGATGGTCATCAAATAGACTAAGATACCAAGAAAAGCAGCCCACTGTTCCCACAGTGAGTTTTCTGCCCCACACCTACACTAACATCTGAGTAAATAACTTCAGTCACTTTACTCCTACTGTTAAACAAATTGTCCTTAAGGCAGTTGCAAACACCATTTTTTTTTTTTCTGCAAAGTAGAACAACTTCTGAACATTAAAAAGCCAGACTGGCAATATATTTTAAAAATATGTTTGTTGTACTTGCGGTTTGGCTGAACACACAGCTTGATTTCTCTCTCGCTCTCTCTCTTTTCTAGGAAGATGAGGGTTTACAGTTTAAAATTTTAAAGTGTATTTGGATCTCGGAGAGACAGGAAAAGCCTTGAGGAGGATGGGTTTTCTCCATAGGGCAGGCAGCATATTTTCCATTTTCTCTTACATTTCACACTAGATGAGCCCCATGAACGCTTACCAAAAAAAAGTTACCTGCTCTTTCAGTGGACTTTTGAGGGGGGAGAAACAACCAAGAAATACCAAGTAGCTTTTTAAGTCACTTGAACAGAGAGGGAAAAATCCAGCATACGTTGCTACACAGATTACCCAGAGGATCTATGCTATCTTCCAGCAACCCCTGAAGACCATTCATACAACAATCATTAATACTGAAAAACTGCAGAGAAAATCCCTCACGTGAGAAGTTAACAACCATTACCCGGCGTGAGCACGCTTTCCCTTTCCTTTTGTAGTACCACAGGTCTAAACAATAGTAATATGAATGAGATAATAGCCATGCTTGTCTCAGCAGCCTGATTTTTATTAGCATGAAATTGGTACAAATATTAGCAAGGCTGGTTCGCAAGCGGTGCCAGAGCCACGATGCAAACAATTTGCGGAAAACAAAAAGCGACTCGGCAGGCTTGCACCTCTCTCCTTTGCTGCCCAGAACAGCAGCCACGTTTCCTTTTCGGATGGGGGGTGGGGTGTGTTTTGGGGGTTTTTTTGCTACTTGTGCAAGTGCAAGGAGAAGCTGCAGCCCCCGGCAAGCGGTGGGGACGGTGACACATGGCTGCTCCCGCTCCAGAGGGACGTCGCAAGGTGACGGGCGCCCCGAAAGAGGACTTAGTCCTTGCCATGGTTCTCCAAAGCCGTGCCAAAAAACCCACCCTTGTTGTCAACACCGCAGTAAACAACCTGAACCGGCTTCTTTTGCTTTAAATCTAAGCGATTCCCCGCTCCTGCGCTGCCGAGCTGCCTGTGCAAGGCAGCAAGTTAAAAGTTCAGCCCTGCCTGCATGCTCCTTTTCTCCGAGCGCTCGCAGAGAAAATGAAGAGTTTAACAGAGTAAGCTCTTACTGTCTGCCTTTAGATTTCCGTCTTCGCGCTGGAGATGTGTTTCTGGCTGTTTCTGCGAAGCGGGGGCTGAAGAATGGTAAAAAGATGTTTGAATAAACAGGAAGTGCTGTGCAGCCGGAGCGCAGGCTGGAGGGAGACGGCGCTGGAGCTCTGCCCTTCGCCGGCAGCCACCGGGTCTCTGCCTCCACAGTAGCAACCTCTGCTTTTACTAAATGACAAAGAAACCGCAAAGCATTCCTTCCCTAATTCTCCCCTTGCGAAGCGGTGAGATGGGCTGGAGCTCGCAGGTAATCTCGAAGTTGGGGTTAGCGCTACACCAGGCGCAAAAATCTAGCGATTCTGTGTTATTGCATTCCCCCCGCCTGTAAGCAGAAACATGCAGAACTAATTATGTCCCCAACCAGGCCAAACAGCGGCAAAAAGCACACCTCGCTTCTGCATCTAGGCAAATTCGTCTTTGCACGTAAGTTCAGCCAAGCTTGACCTTCCTACCCTCCACGCTGCTGCAACTTGGTCTTAAAACCAGCTGGCGAGGCCGGCCAGGCTTCAGAGCTATTTTCTCTGTGTGAGCTGAAAGATAAACAACCACCCAAACAAAAAATGCGACTTGTCTCGGGCACAGGACTTGCATCCAGCATCTCCGAAAGCGTGCCTTAAGCATTCAAGGCAGATGCCTTCCCTTCGTCGTCGTCTCCTTCCCCTCCCTAAACCAAACTACCTATTTAACTCGAGATGACTAACTAACCGTCTCCCCACCCAATTATCAAAGCCCTGTCTTCCGTCATATTGGTGACATGACACAGATATTGTCAAGAGAAAGTAAACTGGGGCTGGCACTCGAAGGCAGCTCGTGAAGAGATGAGCAGTCGAACAGCCATATTCAATAAGAAAGAGGAACAGGATTCCTTTAGAAAATGTATTGCTGTTGTGGCAACGTGCTGCTGCCGCTGAAGGGACTGATTTGTTATTTAGCATGTAGTCTTGGACTGTCTGTCATTCTGGGTGCTAATGCTCTGCTAAAATAACTCATTGGGAGCTGTCACTGGGATGTTTACACAGGCCCCCAATCTTTTCTTCATACAAGGAAATTTTTTACTGGAATTCATCTTCTTTTGATCTCACATTCAAAGCAACAGCAGCTTGATAGACATGCAAGTCTGAAAGCAAATCCAGACGCTGAAGATAAACCGCCAGAGTATGACAGGCAGGAGCATCTAAAGCTTATAAAAATGAAGAGAACAGCATGTCGTCTGAGTATTACAATAGCAGAAATCAAGAGACATATTAGGTGGAACTGATCAGCCACAAAAACAGTTCAAAAGGCAGATCACAGAAACAGAAGACTAAGCTAGGGGAAAAAAAAAAATTGGAAAGATCTGCTTTACAGAGGCATCACCTCCTTTCCGAGTACCACAGCGTTTCCGCTCCGGCATGTAAACTTAAGGGGAAAAAAAGAGGAGGGCTTGTGCCGCCTTCTACTAACTCAGCAGTTCTTACCTTCAACTCACCAGTTAATGTGCCGAGCGTATGTTTCAATTATGTGTTATTCAAAGTGAAACAAAAATAGGACACCGTGCCACTTGCGTCTAGCCCAGCCCTCCAAAACACCACCGGGATGGAGAATCTGTGCCTCTCCGTTAGGGAACGGGGGAATCGCATCCCCCTCCCCAGCGCGAGAGGGGCCCCGGCCTCAGCCCCTGCCACCATTTTAGCTTGTAGGTCTTTCAAAGGGCCGAGTCTCGGGATGCTCTTGAGCTCTGCCTCTCCCACTGGTGCAGAAATACTAGTTCAGAAGATAATTTTATTTGAATTGAATTACGTGTGCCACGGAGTCCGCAGACACATACCAAAGATGGCACTTGCTGGGAAACAACTGCTGAAACTTTCTCTAGAAACCCATACATTTTTAATTTTTCTTCCCCAAATAAGCCTCTTATCCTAATTGAAGTCAGCAAATATAATGAAAAAGTAATTCTCAAACAGTTTTGTACTTAGAGCTGTTTGTTAACAAACACCGAACGAGTAGCAGTGTTAGGTTAAAGGGCAGCAGGATTCCACATTATAATTTAGCCTGCGGTTATTTCTGATTAAGAACACCCTCCGGGACAGCAAAGCAAGATCTTCTTTTGCAGCAGGCACAGCTTTTAAAATTAGCCTCTTCTGCATAATAAAACCAACAGGAAAACCGTGGATTTAAAACTGTATTAACCAATTTGAAGTGGTGCAATTAGTTTATGTCTCGCTTTCTGCAAAACACCGTTCCCTGCCTCAGTCGAGTTACAAATGTAAAAATGCTTCCTGGGTTCTGAAACTGTTGTAAGAAAGTCACCTTCTGTCATGCTTATGTAGCTATCTAATGTGCTAAAGGCTGATTATTTATCTTTAAACTGTACTAGTTTAATCTTTTAAGGTCACCACTAATCTGCTCCAACCTTTTAAAAAATAGCAGCTTTCAAGACTTACTGCTGGAATCACTAAACTCAACGCTGAATGTCATTGTAACGGATACATTAGCCAGAATGAGTGCAGTTTTACAATGTAAACACTAAATAGAAATCCCCACCTAAATGAGAAGAAAAATATGATCTCCACGCCAGGAGAAATGCCAGTAAATAAGACCAACACCGTATTATTTAACATAAACATCGTTCCAAATCATGTTGCTCTTCCTCCCTCCTCCCCCTCCCTTCCCAGGGCAACACAGGCAAAACTCGGGCATAATTTAAAGGATCACTAGGTGCTTTTCCTTCATCTTTTCCCTTTTGCCCGCTGCAAAGCCTCACGACCGCGTTTTGGGAGTCGCTGCAAGTCCAACGCCCCCGGCAGGTTATTTGTGTGTGTGCTGCAGAGTGGCCCTGCCATAGTCGTCTTTTTTCTTTTCCCCTAGACTTCTTCTGGACTTGAATGTCACAGTAGACCTTGAATGTGAAATGGCTTCAAGCTAATTGCTTTAATTGCTTGAAGATGTGCAGGCAGGTGAAACCCGATCCCCTTGGCCATTGTAGAGACCAGGAACAACACAGGAATGTTTACATAGTGGTTGGAGTTTAATAGACAGTAGAGCCGAGTTTCAGACAGCTAGCAAAAACACAGCTAATAGGTGACCCCTTAATGTAGTCCTCCTTTTTAAAAACAAAATACAATTTCATTTTATACACGGCGATGTCCCTAAATGCCAAGGTTATCTGCTTGACTCTTTGAGTGAGCGCGCACTGCGTTGCACCTGACATTTATACCAGAAACTCTATCCCGAATGCATTTCCTTCTACCTTAAAACAAAGAGCACTTTATGTGTCAGTCACCTTACAAACAGATTAGAGCTGGATGGAGTTTCCTAGTAAGTGCAGTCATTTTAATTTAAAATTGAGCGTTTTTCACCACTGTCATACTCCTTTTGCCCCCAAAAACACATGGCAGGGGACGTAACCCGAAACACCTTCCCCGCTGCTTCCCTGCATCCCCTCACCTGGGCGCTCCCACGCTCCGGCGGGGACCAGCGCAAGCTCTCGGTGGGGTCTTCTGGAAAGGCAAAGTACAACTTTTAACAACTTTTATTGCTTTTCCAGAGCTTCCAGTACATTTGCTACACGCTGTGAAGATGCGGACTGGCCGCGACGCACTTTTTCAAAAGCGCAGCTTGATTTCACGCGCGGCACAAATTCAGCAGTTCTTCCTCAGGCAAAACTCCTCCTGACCGAGAACTGCAGCATTTGGGGTCACTGAGAATCAGGCTTGCTTTCCAAGAATCCTGAGGTAAGTAAAACACACTTGAAACCAGCCAAAGACCGGTGAGCAGATAGAGCACAAGTGTAGACAACAAAGCAGAACGAGCGATTTTGGCAGTAGCGGTAGCAGTAAGGTATTTACTGTAAGTCTAGTCCAAAAAACAAACACTAAAAGCAGGTAGTACCTAATAGTTACTTTCCTGGCACAGGCGCTTCGAGTTTTGTTACCACTCTTAAAAAGCAGTTAAAATCGCTTGCATTGAGTGAATATTAACATGGAAATTTCATGCGTTATCTCCCAAACAAACAGGAATAAATAAATTAGCATTTATGTAGGGAGGAGAAAGGAAAGGCAGGAGCAAGACTGGAACAAGCACAAATGTGTAGACGTAGAGGAGGGGAGGCCAAACCAACATGTATTTAGTACCAACAAGAAAGGAAAACAACCCCCAACCCCACAGCCCTGCAAATAAAAAGCATTTCCAGCCTGATCTTCACAATTCTGCTCAGAAAGTTTCAAATTCTCTAGTACCTTATGCTGAAACTACCACCCCCCGGGCAGAAGCGAAGGGAGCAGGAGGAAGGCTGCTCCAGCCACTTCTGGATGCAACCATGGTTTGCAGGAGGACAATAGATGCTGGTTGCTGCGCTCTACCTTGCCTGTTATTCCCAATCCTCAGAAGCAAATGACTAACTCATCTTAAATAATACAGAACAAAGGGAACAATAGGAGCTAGAAAGCAAGCCGGGATCCTTGGGAACATGCCTCTTTATGTTGAGAGACAATCTCACCAGCACACAAGCACACACTGAGCTGTCATCCCATGTCCCCCCACATCACCTCCAAAAAGCTCAAATTCCAGCGACCATGGGCTTTTAGTAGACCTTTTTCAGTAACCCCCAAAAGAGGGGGGGAAAAAAGTTCAGAATAGAAAAAAAAAAGAAACCCCAACAGTGTCAATTTAAAGATTTAGTATAAACTAGTTCAAGCCTGTGGGAGGAACGCTAAGCGGAAAAAGTAAACACGGTCCCCCCAAGTAGTTCCCCTGGAAGCCGAGCAGGCAGCCAGCGCCTGGTACCGCCGGCTGCCCCGCGCCTGGGGAGGTCAGCCCAGCTATGCTAAACTGACAGGTTCAGTTTACAGCAGGCCAGCACTTTGTTTGGATATACTGGCCTTGCTCACCGCCAGCTTAACAACAGATGGCTAGAAAACTTTCATTATGTTGCAGAGGGCTGAACTGCAAACAATCGGGGAAAACTGTGAAAAGTTTAACTCTCTGCAAGCCGAGCGGGGAAGCGCTGGCCTCGCCAGCCGGCTTCCCGCTCCCGCCCCGGGCATGTGCGCCTTTAAATTAATTAAAGCGGGATGGGATGATTAATCATACCTGGGCACGGTCCTGGGGATGCTTGGAAAAAAAAAAAAAAAGAATTTGCAATTTGACAAGGTCATTTCAATAAAAGTAGCATTCCAGGAGAAAACGGACTTTGACGGATTGCAAAGCTGATTTTAAACCTTCCTCAAGCCTGTGGCTTCAGGGAAGTTATAGAAAGTTTTGGCGATAATCCCCCAATCAGGGTTTATCAAGAGCTTCCCGATGAGTGTTTTTCCATCTCCAGAAATAGAGCCTCCGTCCCTCAAATTCCCACTTCAAACTTTCATACTTGACGGCAAGAGAAGGCCACCGAATCATCTAGCACACAGGTCTGAATATGATTTACCCAAATCTGTGTATAATTTAAATATTCATTAAATTGATTCGATTCATATGCATCCTAATATCTTTTAACGCTCTAAGGCACGTTATAAATGCACCTTCCGAGGTTTAATTCAATTGACAATCTTATATACATCTCATCACTGGAAACGCATTATTTTATATTATTCAAGAAACGAACAAATCTGTTTTCCACAAATGTATTTTAAAAGCGACTCTTTCCTGTTATTGAAAGAAAATTGTGTTTATTACTCCTTTAGCATAGTGTAAACTCATAAACGTCAACAGAGAGTACAAGGAAAACTGTCAACTAAATATTGTTTCCTTCATGAGCTGCTCTTCCAAGTCAATTACGCCTTTCAACTTCTGGGGCATTGTATGATAAACTGGCAGTAAAAATCATTCACATTAATATACCATGGTGCCTTGCCTGCAAAAGGTAATTAAAGAAGTAAATGACTCATAAGAATAGACATATTAGCTGCAAAATGAAAGGCAACTGAGCTGCCACATGAAAATATGTACCATTAAGATACTGCATTTTCATATTCCTGTAATCAGCTTCAGTAGACTAATGCTTATTTAATCCAGTTCTCTGCTAAGTCCATCAACAACTGTTTTTTGCTGTTTTCTCCTTGACTGAACATTATGTGTTCAGGTTTGGAATAAATACTGCAATAAGATTTTTGCATAGTCAATTGAAGAACAGGTTTTTTATCTTTTAAAAACTATTTTTCTTTCCCACCAAGAGGAATACAGCAGAGAAGGATACCAAGAAAACCCCCATCTTCTAGGGTTCTTTCAGTGCCGATACGCTCTGAGTGAAATACGCACCCCGTTCTAGCATTCACCACTTTGATTCATGAAACTATTAGCAGGAAAAACAAGCCTGATGACTCCATCTTCCAACTTTTCCTATTCTTCACATAGGAAACGCTTTGCCTTGTTAACGCGGAGTTTCATTAGGGTTAGAGAAATCAGACTGGTTTTCTCTTTCTCAAGAGTTTGGGGCACGGTGGGGCAAGGAGAGGAGCAGGCACCACTGGGTTTGTGGAGGAGATGGAGACGCAGGCTGGGGAGCCCGAGGGGCATCGCCCTCAAACGATGTACATCCCAACGAGGTGCCCTCCCCAGCCTTGACTTTTGGAAAGCTTCAGGAGACAAAAGACCCAAACTCCAAACCCACGCAGACACCGTCCTGGCATCGGGACCGCCAAGCTCAGCACCAACATGCTCCCGATTTTTCGGAACGGCCTTTGCTGGGAGCTCGCTCCGCCATCGGGCGACGCATGGTGCACATCTCAGATGACCCCTGCTCTGTAGCCATCATATAAATACAAGCCTTTTGGTAAAGGGTGTTGGGTTCAACTTCCCAAGTTGTGTCCTCCTTCTCCCAAGAGGATGGCAGGGAGATGGTAAAATTCAGAGGACAAAATACACTTGTCTCCATCCTCCAAAATAACACCCTGCAAAATACTCAAACATTTATAACTCATCCTGTTTGCGAGCAGTAATTAAAATATTCTTTTCACCACAATAAGAGCTCTGTAAGGCCAAGATCCAAACTGCTTTTGACTGCACAGCTACCACAATTATTTCATTTTCTAAAGTATGGGGTGGAGTTAACTCCAGTATCTCAGCTATCACTATGGTGCGACTGTTGACAAATGCTGACTTTTCTAAATGGCAGACGCTGTGTATGTGCCATCCATCCTTTATTTATTGTGCCCGACAGAGGTTTATCCTTGCAAAAAGAGATCTTTCGATAAAAATCTTAACACAATGCTTTGCAACCCGCATTATATGTTGCTTATTTATCACTATCAGCACGAAATAGTCTAAGACTTAAAATGTAGGATCAATCATTATTTAAACTGTATTACTGCATCTCCATTTGAGAGCAGACATCACTTTGTACCCACAATTAATGAGCTCTAGTCCTTTTTCTAATTAAGGAACAAAGGTTCTTGTGTGCAGAGTATAGAGTGACACTGTCTAGAGAACACACATTTAAATAGAAGAGAATCCTTCTAATTACCTTAAAATAGGATTTTTAATATCCAGGAACATAATAGGATCAAGAAATCGGAGCACTTCCAACAGCATTTACAAATAAGTCATTACTAAACACTGTTAAAAGGCAATAATGCATCCCTAAAAATAGTGGGACCTTATGCAGACTAGTGCCTAACATTTCCATATTTATGTAATTAACCATTGTGCATCGATACAGGGAAAAGGCAATACAGAAATTATTTTATATACGTGTATACATAGAGACAAATCCGCCAAAAATGGCGAGTTGGCTGTTAGAGATTACAACACTTCAGGCTCGCACAGATTAGGATCCAAACACGTAATTAAGACAGTCAGAAAGGTAACCTCGCTTTATCCAGTAATTAGGGCTGTTAGAAATAGGATACTGTCTCTTAAAAGTGTTACAAATATACCACACTACTAAATAACCTGCACTGCTGGGAAAGTATACTTGCTATCAAGGGCAAAGCTGCTATACACTGAGGTAACAGTAAATGACAGACTGTTGTTCAAGTCCATTAGCTGCTATGTGATAGGAGCACATTCACTAGCACACGACCTGTGAAAAATCTTAGATCTCTTTAAATCTTTGAATTGGATTGCTGCATTAATTCTTAAGAACTGCAATCCTTCAACCAAGTCAAATTACCCTCATTAACAGGGGAAAAACTGCCTCTGCAATAAGTTTAAAAAAAAGATATTTATTACCTATAATCACTTTCACGTACTTCACCTGGAAGTGTGACAAACTGGGACAACAACTTCAGAGGCTGGCACCAGTTCAGCTGCTGGCGGGGACGGGACGGAGGGGACGCACGCGCCGTGCACGCGTAGCCGTCTGTGCATGTGCGTGCACGTTCCTGCGCCGACGTTCGGCGTAAATAAATGTGCTTCTTGGGGGGAAAAACCTCAGTGAATGTTCTAAGAAAAGAAAAATCACTAAGAATAAGCACAGGCACTGAAGCGATCTGTGTGTGTGCCACTGAAATAACCGCAAAAGAGGAGGGGAAATTCTTCACTTATTCAAGGCTTGATTAGAACACTGCTTCATAATTAGGCATGTTACAAGTATTGTCATCAACCAGAAAATTCATGTACTAACTAAAAGGTCTCAGAAGCTGGCTCAAGCCTTCTATTCATTAACAACATCTGCTATTAATGTTTAACCCTCATAAACATGCACAAAACGTTCAGCATTCAACAAACATTAAAAATAAATATTTTGTTGTTCTGTTTTATCTGCGTGGTGACCTGCACGGTTCTGCGCATATCTGAAATGGCCATAGAGATAACAGAGAAGTATTTGGGCTTTGTTGGAAGGAAGATATTTCCTTCTCCAGTCACTGCTTCTCTGCACTTCAGATGTTATAGCTTCTGAGCCAGGCCAGTGCAGCACAATAAACAGCAACGCAGACATACACATATATATACACCTATACGACGGTATGAATCATTTATTTTAAAGGTGAGACTCCCTGGAAGAATTTCCAGGGTGAGTGTTTCAAAGGACCCTCTGTTTAAATATTTTCTAATTTAAAAATGAGTGTTCCCGGGGACGAAAGATTCGCTGCGAAACGGGGAGCTGAGTAAGTCCAGGATCCAGAAATGAGAAACAGAGCGTTTCATCTTCATTTTACTGCCGCGATACCAGATGAGAGCCCTGATCGCGCAGTCAGACCCCAACGGGCAGATCTTTGGAAGAGTCTTTGGAAAGACTCATTTCCACCACTGTGGTTTTAATGTAAACGTAGCAATCTGCTTGTGCAGGCTCATTTACAGCGCGGAGACAGAGCTAAGTGGTGAGCTAATGCGACCCTCTAATGACTCCTGGAAACGCATCAGGACGTCCTCCGTCCCTGTCCCTTTTCCCGCGATGGGTGTCAGCAGCTCACGTCGCTGCCTGTCCCCACCTCGGCTCACACGCAGCCCTGGCCATGGGAGCAGCGGGCAGGCAGGTCCCACAGCTCCCTGCCTGCCCTGCCTGCTCCCTCCCGCCCGCACACGCACCCCCCGACCCTGCCACCGTCTCTGGGCAAGCTGACCCCCAAGTCTCCGCAGAGGCTGGGGTACCAGCGCCAGGCAGGCAAAGATCCAGCCTGTTCTCATCTGACCGTAGTATTTTTCGTTTGCAGCGACGCCAAAATACAAACCAAGCCACAAAAGTAATGAAAAATACAGCTCTTCTTGTCTTCAAACATGACATTCATGGCGGATTCACTGTCTGCGTGTTGCAGCACGCTCTATTCTTAGCACCGTGCCTTTTAAAGTTAGGCCCATTATTTTCTACGGTGTATCAAGATCAGTATGTATAACATATGCCATATTGTTGACACTTCCCTGGATGTACTGCATGCCATATGCCTAAAGCACTAAAAGGGGTGATGAACAGAGTGGCAATACTGAAAGGAGAACAAGATACACCGAGCATGCTGAATGAATTCAGTTATATAATTCAGCCAATAAGGGTTTCCATACATTTAACAAACTTCCTCCCCCCGCCCCTTTTTTTTTTTTTTGCCTCTCTTGTATAAAAAATGAATTTAACAACTTTCCAATGTGAAAAGTTAACACACTGGACACGTATTCAAAGCAAACATTTAATCACAGTGGGCCCACCAGGTCCAAAAAGTATACATGTAAAGATAGATCATATATAATCACACCAATAAAACAAACAAAAAAGGACAATTCATACATTTTAGCAATAAACTAAAAAAATAAAACATACAGTTCTGCTCCTGCTTCTACTTGTCCTTTACTTTACCTTCCATAAATCTATACCCCAAGTCCAATTCCTAGAACTAGGAAAGATGTCATCTTGCCCATCTTTAAAGGTTTATTTACTAGTTTCCTTACTAAGAATTATTATTTGAAGAACCTAGAAACTAATGTTCTCTTACACTACAGTATTTTTGTCGAAATCTTCTGGAACAGATTATAAAATTGAAATCTAAGAAGGAACACAGCTGAGCTATATTTGTAACAAGAACACTGCTCTTCAGCATCTGATACATACACATGTGTATCCTCATTTCTATGCCATCCCTCTGCACACTCTAATGGGTACACTAGCTGCATACTCGTCATTAAAAAAGAAAAGAGGGGAGAAAAAGGAACTGACTCATCACTGAGAACAGTTTTGACAGTATTTGCATGAAGAAGAACGAGCCCTGGCAGAAAGGTTCAAGCTATTCAGTTCACCACTTGTGACCAGCTAGAAATGACATACCTGGGACTGAATGAATAGCCGGGGAAAACGCAAACATGCAAACTCTCGGCATGGGTACAGGCTGGTTGCACAGATGAACCCAGGTCTATTCTCCAAGTTTAGTCCTTGGAGCTATGTGCTGCCTGGAGGAAGGAAAAGATCAGGGATGTCTGGAAAGCGGGTACCACTACAGGAAACCCCTACCAAGTTTCCACCGCCGAGACACCATAAAGGTCCCTGGGAAAAGGGAAGAGCACTGCAGAAACGCCTGGCACGTGCAGAGAGCACTTCCAGGGGAGCATCCCAGCCGGCACCGCGCGCGGGGGCATGTGTGGGGAGCAGGTTGCTCTCCCGGCATACAGGGAACACAGCCGTTCCTCACCGGGATGCTGCTAATGCTCTGGAGCTAATGATGCCACACAAAGCTGAGGCTTCCCCGTCCTCTGTCGTTAGTGCCAACTGTACACCCACAGGCAATGGATCAAAGGGGCTATGAGAAGATAAGGAGAATCCATTTTAATTTCAAAACATGGAAATTCTGACACAGGAGATCACTAAAGAAGATCAGTTCTGTTACGTTTCGGTGGTGTGCTGAAGGGGAATGTTGCGTTTTAAATTTGCACACACATACCTATTTATTTGAGTAAGCAACATCATTAGCAGCATAGAACAACATAAGAGGAACATGGGACTTTTGTTAAAGTGGAAGGCAGAATCCTCTTCGTGAAAAACATCAAAGAAAAAGAACACATGCTGATGTTTAAAAACAGCCTATGTCTAATACAGAACATCAAGACTTTAAAAAAAAAAATAAAACACAAACCAACAATGCCCCCCCGCCTTGCTTCATGATATTTTCCTTAGAAACAAACCTAGCACTTACTGCTGACCAGGAATTAGCTGTCACTGCCAGTTTAAAGCATTGGTTGTATAATCCAGTAGTGAGTACTCTGATAAAAAGTCATATACACAAATTTCACATTGTCAAAATTGGGACAAGTGGAAGTTTTCTGAGTGGAAACACTCGCACTTCATCAGTATTAGGCCAGAAGGTAAAGGAGGCATATGTCCCAAAAAATTGGAAAGGGAAAGGGTTTGGAGGGCCATGCCAGCATCTGCTCTGGTCCTGCTCTGAGCTTTCTTTGGGAGAAAACGAAACCAAAAAAAACAAAGCAAACCAAAAAAGATTCCTCTTGCAAAAGCCACAGCTACAGAGCTATTTGCATGGGGAACTGGTGAACAGACATCACCCCCCGTCAGCATCCCCGGGTTTATGCTTTTAGTACATTACGCGTGGCCACGCGATGTCAAGTAACGGAGCAAAAAAGCCTTTTACCTTCTGGTCTCAGGGCTGGTCCAAGCAGAGTGTAGCCAAGCTTTCTAGCAGCTGTTGGCAATGGTAGTTTGATGGACTTCACCTAGTTCCTTGTGGACTACTGTCCATACTAGGAAAAAATCCTCACCTGACAGTGGCAGCGGGATCCAGCCCTATCCGCAGACCCCGGCAGCATTACAGATTTTTCCTCGGAAGCCAGGTTGAGACACAAGGACCGCAGCCATACCAACGTGCCTGTGAACCTTCATAATTAGCTTCATGTCAGGCAAGAAACAAACCTACCAGGGCTAATTAAAACATGTCTTGTGCTTGCGCTGTAAAAAACCCACACACACCACCACACTGGCAACAAAAAGTAAAAAAAATCCCCTAACCCACCCTGTGGCCAACTTTGTTTCCTTTTTCGTGCGGCGCTGGTGACGTTCGCAGGAGACCTCAGAAGGGTAAAAGAGCATTGCTAACATGGCAGCTATTTAATTCCACCAGGCAGATCCCCGAGACCTGTAACGAGCGTCTGCTTCCTCCCCATCAGGCCATTAATCACCGAGACTCCTAAAAGGTTCAATTCATGTGCCCACTCGGAGAACTCATGAGATGCCTGATAGTCATATGTCATTTGAGAAGGGAACAAAACTGTATTCTTCTCTGAACTGATGTAGCTCCTATTACCAAGAGACTCTCTCCCTTGGGAGCAACCAGAAGAGAGAAATGAAGCAAAGCTCTGCCTCGCAAAGGCACGTAATGGATGCAGAAGGGGAAGAGAGTTATAAGGAATCTGCTGCTACCCTTATTTTGCCAATAAGCTGGGGAACTGGTGGAAGGATTTTGAAACTGGCGAAAAAAATTTTCAATTTTTAGTAGATACACCCTAGACAGATGGGCTGCCCTCCAGCAAAGACTGCCCCCCTCATTGGGTAAGAGCTTGGCAAAAGCAAAGGAGGTTTTTGCCATCTTAAAATTAGATCATTTCCACTGCTGACTAACTTCACTCGTCTTGGGACCTTCCTCTGGAGGCAATGCCCAGGCACCATGCGTGCTCCCAAGTCCTTTGCTTCCCTTGATATCCACTGCTTCGAAATCTCGATCCTTATCTACTGTCACTCTTAGAAGCCTGGGAGCTACACGCCTGGGAGACAACTCCAGCTCCTTACCATCGCACAGCACCTGTGGGGCCAAGCACAAACGCACGGGGGTCCCGGGTGCCTGAGGGCCCAGGCTCCAAATCGTTCAGGGCACGGCAGCGGCGAACCAGGGCTAAGCTGAGCCCCCGCACACCGCCGCCCCGGGCCGGCCTGAAATGTGACACATCGAAACATCGTTTGACAGTGCCAGTTCCTGGAAATGACAGCTGAAAAGAAAAAGAGTACAAAAAAAGGAAATGCATACAGCTTTAAGAAAATATGGTCGTATCGCTCTGCATTTGGTGGAAAATTAAGAAAGAACAAGCCATCATTTATCCTGCCCTCTTGCTTCTTCATACTGCTTTTCTTCGTTTAATTACTGCTCTATCAGGTAAACTAACAGATAATACAGACAAAAATATAAAAACCTAAAAGCACCTCAGCAATTGCTTCACATCCCGATTAGTTTTCCTGGAAGTAGTCCATGTCTCAACAGAAATGTTATCCCCATTCTCTTTCCCCTGCCCGCTATGAAATTCAGCAATGACAATTTTCCCCCCAAACTAGACAGTGAAACTAAGTTTCCGGCAGCCTGGCATATTCACTGCCACTCAATACTTCGTCTTTCTCACTGGCACCTTTTGATCTCTGAGGCTTTGGAAACACTAAGCTGAACTGATCTCCTGCTGTAATTCATAATTACCAATTCACAGCATTTTTCAACACTCTGAAGATGCCAGCCTGCTGCTTAGGAGTTAGCATACAATTGAAAAATGCTGAAATTTGTTAGCCAATTGAGACTTTTTCAAAATTTTCCCCATTCCTCCTGAGTGCTACCAAACCCATACTGAGCTGCTGCTGTTACGGGGGGGCCAACCTGGATGCTCGGTGCTGCAAAGCGGAGGCAGAGGGGCTGCTTTCAAAGGGTTTACAACATTGAAAAGGGGTTTATGATACATAAACAGCCTCTTCTGGTTCAGAAACCCTCTTGTCCCATTCAGCATCACCGTTATCCCTGTCGGTTTCACCCGCCTGCAGCTGCTCCCCGGCCGGCAGATACAAAGCGCGGCTCTGCGGGCGACAGCCGCGTGCAGCCCTCACCTCCCGGCGTGAACCCGCCACCACCATCATCTCGCTCCAACGCAGGAGAGCGTTCCCAGCCCAAACTGCAGCCCATGGAGGGAGCAAAGCCGCCCGTGCGGAGGTAAATGGGGTCGTCCCGGCAGCCACCTTTGTACCCAGCACACAATCTCGGCTATTGTTCTATGGAAATGAAAAATTAAGGTGGACACTTAAAATTTCCCACTCCAAGTTTTGGTATGAAGCCCTGTAGTATATTTTGCTCTTGTGGCTTACCTATGGGACCTTGTGCAAAGGAAGTCCATGCTGGGAGTGAATGTAAAATATGGGACCGTGCAGGCTGGAGAGAAAGCCTTAACCAGAAGTGTTTAAATTAAAGCAAGTGTTTCACCAGTGATCCTTCATTAAGCTTGTGTCCCAAGTTCTCTTTCAAACTACCAGCAATACACTCCCCTCTGAAATGATCTTAAAGTCCTTCAACAAAATTAAAACCGCT
>NW_010524073.1:44017-52074 GCF_000687285.1 Phaethon lepturus
TGGATTTTATAGATGGGGCAACTACAGCACAGAGATGAGGCGGAGTTCAACACTGGAAACAGTATTCGTGAACTACAAACAAAGAGTTTTGCACATTTAAAAGTAGCATTAATGCAAAACCCCTTTCCTCTGGTTGCTTACTACCACAACTAAGTTCAAACACTTTATGGTCCCCTCTTCAATATAATCAATGGACTTATACATTGGTAAATCCTCATATTCAGTTCTTGGTGTTGAAAACAAAACAAAAAATGTCCCTTTTAATCCTTAAACAACCGTAAGACACCTCTACGGACACATTTCACTATTTCCCTGTTTGGCAGGGAAGCATGCCAAAATACCAACGTCCCGCTGGCTACAGCCTGGCTGTGCTGCAGGTTAACACCGCACACAAGTCCCCCAAACCATCACGTGCAGAGACAGGTCTCACACCAAAAACCCAGCCCAAAATACTCCCGAGACTTCAGAGAAGCTCAGGCCCAGATCCACATCCACGTTTTGCATCTCAGGTTTATATCTAAACCAAATACAAGGATTCTCTTGACTTCTTCCAAAGAATAGTCTTTTAAGACGTAAGACTCAAGAATCAATAAAAAAGGTAATTTAACAGTATCTCTAGTGTGTCACCAATCATTTAAAGGGCCTTGAGGCTGCTGCATTCCCACTACAGCAGCTTTCCCACCCTGATGGTTTGCAGTTGACACTCTCTATGTTGGTATTTTTTTCCAGCCTAAGCTTGATGGCATTTCTTAACCTTCCCCTCACAGCTGATGTCCTCCGCTCCTGCCACGGCTGTGTCCCAGCAGCACCACGGTGGGCAGGGCCAGGGCAGGGCATGGCTCTGCCAGAGCCCACAGTGGTGGGGCAAGGGGTCTTCTCCTCCATATCACCCCCGGCACGAGGTTCAGGAGAAGGGAAACACTTAAATTTAGATGGAAGAAATCAAAAGGGGGAGGAAAAAAAAAAAAGGGAGAGGGCGGAGCTGTTGATCAGGATCCCTTAGCAATAACTAACTTCAATAATTTGCCAGGGTATCCACCACTCGCTGACAAACTGAGTTTTTCTTGCAAAAAAGGTGACAAGAATGACCCTCGGGGACATTTTGCCTGTCTGAGCCCGAAGACTGCTTGGAAGACAGAATATCTGAGACGGGGGAAACACTCCCTTCAGCTTCACTTGGTATGAGTGGCATTGTCATCAATTCGTTTTGATTTTCAGAAATCTGGGCACAGCCCAAAAGGCCACGAACCCCTTGCAGACGGACCCGCAGCACCGAGGATGGCCACCAGCAAGGCTGGCCCGTGCCGCCGCGGCCTCCCACCCGCTGCTGCCGCGCTCGGTGGCGAGCACGGGACAGGCACATCTACTCCCGAACGGCTACAACCGCTAACAATTTCTGCACGGTCCGTTACTCAATCTAACACAACGGTCCTGGCCCCCCGCTTGGTTTCCAACACAGAACAGCAATGGGTGTTGGTAACAGAAAAGGGCGGTGGGGAGGAAACGGGTGGAAGACCACCACTTAAAGTACACCTACCTACCGCACGTGAAATTAATAGTTACAAAAAATAAACTTGTTCGAAAAGTTTTCCTTTGCAAATACCTATAGCATACCCTACCACCAGCGTCAGTAATAAGTTTTCGAATGGATAACTGCTAAATGAGTGTATCTGCTAAAGGAATCATTTTTTTTTGTGCACTCCAAGGTTATGTGTTTAGCAGGCTTCGATACTTCAATGAAAAATTGAGGTGGCAATGATTTGCAGACTAAATTAATGTTAAATACTTCAAAGAACTGGACAAACAAGTCAGCAGCAAAAATTTTATGGGTTCACTTCCTTCAAGGGAACTTAAAGAGCCAGCATTTTATTGCTGTGAATTCTAGTCACTCCTTTTACCCCTCAGCATCTGTTTGAAATATGTAGTAGACAATTGCTTTTTTGGCTCTGACTCAGGTGGTTGAAATACAGGACAAACAGACTACTGTATATAAGCTTTCCTCCAGCAATGAAAATTTTTATTAACTCTCTTGCATAGCAAACGCGGCTGCCTAGCTTCCAATCCCTATAGAATCATCAAGGAATGTGGCTAGTTATTAATTCTGGTGGTCAAGCACGGGGTGGATACGCTGAGACTTGTCTGCAATATGTAACCTCATATTTAAAAAAAAAAAAAAGAGAAAAAAAAAGCTGCAGAGGGAAGGAAAAAAATAAATGAGTTCTGTTTAGTTCATCATTCATATGTGTAAAATTCCAAGCTAAATACTAGCTCTGTACATAAATATGTCAGCCTTGTCAAATGCTCCAGCCAAAGAAAACATGGCCCATGGTGGAGGGGTTCAGAATTACCCTCAGAGCCATGAACCTGTCCCACCTTCCGTCACCATGTCAAATTCAGGAGTTTTCTCACATCGGTGCTTCATAAAAATAACCTGCAAACACTGCCTAAAAATTACTCTTCTCACCCCACCCAGCTGAAGGACCAGGGAAAAGAGAAGAACGAGGACAAAGGTACATAAAAGAGAACGGAAGGTCCTTGATCCCCAGGAGACTTAACTTCATGTAAAAGGATCCCGGCCACCTGTAAGTCCTATATTCATTATTTGACTTCTACACCCACAACACTACCTGGGTAACAGTGACCCTTTCGCAAAGCTTTTGATCACGAAGTAGAGATGCGAGATGGTTTCCAGCGTTTAACATTGAGTGAAACACCCTCTTTAAGTTGCGGTTATGGGCTAATTTGAGCCAACCTTTGGCTGTTGTGGTGTATTACAGGTTGCTTTTAGCCTTCTGTTGTGTTTCCAATGCCATAAATATCTAATAGCAGTGGTCAACATTTAAAAATAAGAACCTGCCATATATTTTCTATACAAAACAACTCCAACTGTCTGAAATCCCACTGCTCTGTAGATAGTATCAATTTTTGTATTTTCAGTGGATACTTAATATGCAGATTATTAAATGGCTGGACTTTGCTTAAAGCTGCCCTTCAGTTTTGTTATATTTTTGAGAAACAAGGCAACAGTCTACAGCTAGCTGTCTATTTGCTCAAGGTAATTTCCACACCAATAAATTTAATAATTCAAATGAGTCTGGTTCACCAAAGCCATAAATCAGAGAATGTGACTGCAACATGAAGAGCTGCAACGTGAGCCAGCAAGGGCTGCATATCGCACAGTACTTTGTATCACGACATGTCCTGTGACACGGAATCTCCCTAGCATGATACACCACAACCTGAAGCAATGTCCTTACACTGTTTTCTGGTCACCACACCCCACAGGTATCTATTTGATCTTCTGTATCTCTTCCTATTTCCCCAGGGGATAGCACAGAGAAGGACACTTCTCATTCCCTCCCTACGACTGCAGTTGCTGGATGAGAAGAATGCGACTCTTATCTCTCCTGTTTCTTATTGCCAGTAAAAAGCAGATTCCCTTCCAGCTCTCAGCTCCTGCTCACCGTTCTGTCGGGAGCGCAGGCTCTCCGGCACCTCAGATCATCTGGCAAGCACTCACCGCGCTGCCGAACACCAGCTCATGCAGGGAGCACCGGTCACCCGGCCCCGGCCGCCTCTCCAGCAGCTCCCTCGCAGACAGAAAGGATATTATAGGCACCACATGCGGCTCTCTGAGATGGCCAAATAGCAGTGGTATCCATCCTGAGGCTTGTTTCTGCACAGAC
The DNA here is from genome assembly GCF_000687285.1 of Phaethon lepturus. Taxonomy (NCBI): domain Eukaryota; kingdom Metazoa; phylum Chordata; class Aves; order Phaethontiformes; family Phaethontidae; genus Phaethon; species Phaethon lepturus. The sequence continues at coordinate 47,704 of NW_010524073.1, forward strand.
AGCGAGTGCCCCGACAGCTCGGAGCACACCAGGTACCTGCTGCCACCAGCGCCCTCCCGCTCCCACCCGGGCAGCCATGGCCATTAGCCTGCAAAGCTGTCTCCCTCGCAGACAGAAAGGATATTATAGGCACCACATGCGGCTCTCTGAGATGGCCAAATAGCAGTGGTATCCATCCTGAGGCTTGTTTCTGCACAGACAGCGAGTGCCCCGACAGCTCGGAGCACACCAGGTACCTGCTGCCACCAGCGCCCTCCCGCTCCCACCCGGGCAGCCATGGCCATTAGCCTGCAAAGCTGTGCCCAGCGCCTCTGGGCACCCCATCGGTCAGCACTGTAGACGTGCAGCCTCCCAGATACCTGACTACTGTAACTCACTGTTCAAAGCTCGAACCCACCGGAACAACGAAGGTTAAGCCCTGTAACCCTTAGGAGACAACCTCAAACCCTCTCTCCGAATGAAGCCTGGCAAGCACAGGCTCTAGCAGGAAAGCAATTTTGCGGCACAGCCACAGCATACTTCTCCACGTCTACTGAGTCATACTGACCCCAGAAGAAAGAGCACCCTCTCCATGGAAAGGTAGCTGGTAGATGAAAAAATGCAGATTGTCCTGAGGAAATCTTGGAAAATGAGATACAAGTCCATTTTCGAAAAGGCCATTCCATACATACCATTTGTCAAATTCTCCCTAAATCTTTTATACAAAACCGCCAGCAAACCATGCCAGTAACAAAAAGTAATGGTACTCCGACGCAGCTCTGAAAGCTACACCCAGAGGACTGTATATTCCCTACACTATTCAGCAACGAGTAGTCAACTTTTGTCACCGTGTAGACAGGAGAAGCAGCAGATGCAGAGTACCCTATCACATAGTTTGCAACCTTCTCCAATATATGGGATATCAGAAAGACCACAGAGACATGATTATCGTTTAGAGAGCCCACAGTCAACCATTTTATCCTTTCAGTACGGTATTTGTGAGAGAGTCATACATATATTGAAAACATAGCCAGATATAAACAGTCCTAGATGCAGAAGAATCCATAAACTTTCCAAGTAAATAGGCAGTATTTTATGCTTCAGCATTTTTGGTTTATGCAATAGCATGGCATGGCCTGAGCACACTACTCTGAGTGAGCAGGTCTTCAGTTTCCAGAGAAGGGCTCCTGATCTCTCCAGCTCCCCACACCTTCTGCAGTGCCTGAAGGAATCCTATAGGTGCTTTGCAGAAAGTTGCGCTAATCTGCGTCTTAGGCAAAGAAAGCACTAAATACAAGTGCCGGATTAAATGCTACACATAATTCTCATAATAAATTGTGAAAACACTTAAAAGTAAAAGCACTGTAATAAATTGCTCCCAGGATTGCCTAATCCTGCAGCCCTGAGCCTAAGGATTTGCTTCAGTGCTGGTGTTGCCTTATCCAGTCACACCGCAGCTCCCCTTCGCGGAGGCGAGATGCTCAGCTACGGGACCGCACAGGCTTTGCCCGGCAAATGCTCCTTACGGCTTTAACACCTTGTGCTTGCAAAGCATCACCCCGAGAAGGAGACGGGGCAAGTAACCACATCTAACATTTAGCCCTTGCTAAGCCGTGGTGAAGGTGGCCTGAGCAGGCACCTCTCTCTCGCTCTGCCATTTCATCTTGTTCAGATGAACCACCGCGCAACGCGGGAGCGGCGGGCGAGGAGAAACGACATGGTAGGCTAGAGGTGGATGAACTTGTTTTATCAGCAATACTTGACACGCACTTCTGAAGGGGAGCACCGACATTCAGAATTTCTTAAAATTGTGTTCTGGCAGTTATTTTCCAGCCTGAAAGCACCCCTTGAAAAACACAGCAGAACTGAGAAACCTGCTTGCTTTTTTCATATTCCATTTTCTGGATAGAAGTGTGGCCTTTTAAATTAAATGTTGCCACCTGTCGTCTTTAGCCTTTTTTTTTTTTTTTGTCACCTCCACTCTTAATTCTCATTTAAAATTCCATTTAAATTCCCAGGATGAAGCCGGATTCTGCAGTACAAATTCAGGATTTTCAGCAGAACAGGTCTAGGAGTTGCCGAAGTAGCAAGAGCCTCAGCTAGCTGTATAACTTAATTATGGTTTATCTGATAAAATGCCACCTTTGTACAAGAGACCTCAACTAACATGCTTTCCCTGAAATATCTGGAGCCTGATTCATCTGTTTTACCTCTGCCTTATGCTGGCTTAGCACCGCTAGCAACAGCAGCAGCGTTACACCGATGTGAAGCTGAAATAAATCCACGGAGAGACAGACACACCGCAAACACACAAGAAATTAATGTGCTTTTCACTGCTGTTGGCGTACAAACACACAGGGAAAAAGAAAAGAAAAAATTTTTCTTTTCTGCCTTGCTTTTCCAAGTTCCTGGCTATCATTCTGAAATGTAGATATTCCCATCATGCCTCGGTGTTTTTCAGCCCCATGATGCCCTCACTTTTGATTGTGTAGATGAAGTTGAAGTGCACAGGGTATTTACTGATCCAGTTATCTTGTTCTGTGACAGGCAGAATCAATCAATCAAGGGGCCAGCTTTATGCTTACGTATTCCAGGCACATCTCCGCACTTCAGGATACGAGATCACAGTGTTATCCAGCCAAATTTGATCAACAAATGCAGTTCCCCTGTGCCACAGCAATCTCAGATGAAGATGTTATTATGTGGAACTGAGCAAAGTGATAAAGACAGTACAGAAAAGGGAGGAAAAGTCCAGCTGGACCTTTCTGACAGCCTCTATATACTACGGCTGCAGCATCCCTTTTTCTGAGGCTAACAAAAATAGCACATTCCCAAGTAGCTGTTGCAAAATGCTTTCTGACCACCCTGTATCTGTTGGTACTTAACGAAAGAAACATTATGCCATGGAGTTTGCTAACATATTTTTAAATTCTGGACAACAGATTACAACCCGTGCCACTGTATTTACAGAGATTTCTATAACACAGGATCACATACTGTATTTTTAATCACTTTGTTGTGAACAAGCATATCAAAACCTGAAAGCCTAAAAATATATTTTAAAATCACAGCTGGCTTAAGCAACCTTTAAAGGGGGTTTTTTGTTTGTTGTTTTTTTTTTTTTTTTAAATCCCAGCTACAAAAAGATGCACGTGAATGCGTAAATGTTTAAGTCTGTCTCAAGGAGAGTTGACACCACGTTTTTATTTTGCCAATAGCTTTTCACTTTGCTATTGCCCTACAGTTATTTTACATTATTTAATCCAAAATACCATCTTTTTGATTCTACCTTTCTTTGCATTTTAAATCTTTAATGGAAGCCTTTGGCAGTCCATGGGCACAATTATTAGATATCTGCAGAGAGAAATTGAAAAATTAATCATACTTTCCATTTTATATTTCTGTACTATACATAAAAATTATCTGGTCTTAAAGCCGCATTCCGTGGTCTTTCGATATTCTCTTCCCAACACAGTAAATACTGTGCAAGAATCGGTGTATCTTACATTCAAATCTCTTCAGCTAAACAGTTATACGGAGAACGCCGTGTTCTCTTTTCAAGTGCAAAACTTATTTCAGATCATTTTTCAATTAAAAGGCATCTGCTGCTACTTCTTCTGTTATGGACTGCCTAAAAAATCAGGGAAAAAAGTACCCTAGACTAATCATACTGATGATACTGAAGTTGTCTATAACCCTTTTATGGGCTCGGGCACTTAAATTACAGTTTTTCACAACTGCATGCAAAACGTGTAACATAATCCTTATGCAGTTTATTATAGAAACCGATATATGCATTAATCTGACCTTTGTCTAAATAGTCCCTTAACCACAGGGAAAAAAATCCAAAGGCATCTATCAGCATGTGAGCAGTATCAAAACTGCTAAATCTATTAACTTTGTTTTCCTTTCACTATTATTAAACTGGAAAGCAAAATTCAACTGGAAAATTGTGCCATTTGGGTTCCCTTGTCATCATGTAATAAGTATGAGAAATATATGTGCAATAGCCAAATGGCCAATAGACAAAACACCCACTCCAAGTGACGTACTGTTTTCCATACCACTCAGACAAAATCAAAACAACAGAGCTGTTGCAAACAAAAACAAAATAACATTTCCCATAAGCATTCCAGACAGAGAAAATTTACAGGAAAAGAAAGCTGGGAAAAGACCCAGAGCGAAGCGAGTGTTTGTACCTCCAGCCATAAAACCCAAAAAAAAAAAACCCGCTTCTGCAGAGCTGGTAAACAACAGTTTAACATTAAAAACACGTAAGGGCTAACAATTGATTAATTGTCAAACTTTGGAGTTAAAGATTTACATCAGATGAGAGGGCTGCGTTGCTGGCGCTGCCTTCGGCGGCGGGGAGGTTCGGCTGCCCGCTGCCCG